>NW_024732867.1:2886242-2909657 GCF_018991925.1 Homarus americanus | reverse complement strand
CTCCTATGACACACCCTAATGCTAGATAGATTCATAGATGATAGAGAGTTGTGGTAACTCTCGACAGGAGCTGCCATGCACAGGCCAACCGGCCTATTGCATACTCTTTATTTTCTTATGTTCTCATATTCTATAAATACTGGCGATTATAAACATCAGTGAATGATATCGGTGAGTTATATTATCACCATAATCATTTACGCAAACTAACTCTTCATTTAAGTAGTATCAAATAGATGACATTTGTTTGGATAACTTCGCTATAGCGATAATTTCATTATATTGTATGATTTGAAAAGAAGTAAAAATTGATATCTACACAGGAACAGTCATGATGATAAACATGAAACAGGTTATGAATGGACAGTATCAGTGTAATAGCCTCTGTCAACATATAGACAGTAGTACTAATATAAATTCGGGCTATCTACATATATTTATGTATAATTTACATAGTAATAGGTAGTAGGCAGCCTGAGAAGATATTGGACCCTGCTTCCATATGGCACCATAAAAATTGTGACCAAGTACCAGGTTGTTGATCTGACTTTCTGCCTCATTTACACACAATTTCAGTGTCTCAATTTTTTCTCAGACTTTGGCAACACAACATACATTTATCATTTCTCACTATTGACCTTTTTTAATTTATTTTTATTTATCTATGGTCCTTTATTATTATTATTATTATTATTATTATTATTATTATTATTATTATTTTTATTATTATTATTATTATTATTATTATTATTATTATTATTATTATTATTATTATTATTATTATTATTATTATTATTATTATATTTTCACCCCCAGGCCCTGATATGGATCATTGACCTGTGCCCTGGTGGTAACAGTGGGATACCTATATTAAGAACTCGGTGCTTTACTGCTTGTGCATTCCAAGACAAGACCTCAGCAATGAAAGTTGCGAGGGAGAAGTTGAAGTCCATGAGGTTACATCCACCACCATCAACCCCCTCGTCCTGAAGACGTTTTTTGATTCTTCAGGTTAAGAAGGTCGTCCGCCAGCCGAGTGGTGGCCTTATGGGCATGCCAAACAACTGAAGAGAGTTACTTGCATCAACGACGTGCCAGTCAAGCTGAACGCTTAATTCTGGGACAACTCAGTGTGTAGGGTCATCTCCCACACCGAAATCGAACATCTGGAGCTCGACGAACTTGAAGAACCGCCGTGGTCGGTTTCCTCGGCGTACTTCCCAAAGAAGTTTTACTGGGATGGAACACCATTCCAGTAAAACAATACATACCAAGACCAACGAGGTGTTACCATTGTCAGCGCTAGGGCCACGCAGCCAAGAAATGCTGAGCTCGGGAGGTCTGTGCCACGTGCGGGACGACTGGGCACTAGCACACTTTGTGTGAAGCAACAAGGAAAAGTTTGAAGCTTGCAGAGCGGCCTTCATTACTCCTCCGACCGGGAGTGTCCCAAATGCAGGGAGGAGTGTAGGGCAGCCAAGATGCGATGCAAGAAAAAACCTAGCTACAAGGAGACTATCCTTAGAGTTAAGAAACAAGAAAAGAATGAAGAAAGGAAGAAAGAAGAAAAGAAGGAACAAGAGAACAAAGAAATAAACGAAGAAAAGACGAAATAAGAGGACGAAGAAAACAAAGAAAAAGAAGAACAAAAAAACCACAAAATAAAATATTTGTGAGGAAGAATATCAAATGTGGTGCGCCCCAAAGAAGAAAAAGCATAAAAGGAAGAGAAAGTAAAAATAACAAAACTTCGGCCGTAATGACTCAAGACGTCGACGGCCATTAAAAGAAATCACTAACAACAACAAATGCTTGTGCCTCTATTACAGTACACTCAGCAGTACTTCAAGTACCCAAGTATCAGTGTAATAACTAACAAACCTGCCCAGTATTAACCTAAACTAACTTAACCTAACATAATTTATTAAATGCTTGGACATCGTAACTGAAATAAAGACGGTTTTATCGTGAGTGCATTATGTTCAATGGTGTTAATAGCGACAACTAGCTAGGGTACCCGGCGTTATCCGGGTGTGACTTTAATGGACAGCTTATAGACTACATTCGTGACTACTCAATCGGTTACACTGCACCAATTACACTATCGTCCGACTCTATGTCAACCACACTACCACCTGAACTACATCCACTACTTTATCATCCACGCTACACCAACTACACTATAAATTACACTATACCCAGTACACTATCAACTATTCGCTATCAAACTCACTATCCCTGGCACATACAAAAAAGAAAAACATACAAAAATTCAGCTCCGAATCGGAAAATCTGTGGTGGTGCAAAGTGGCCGACCCCCATTTTCCCAAATTTAGATTTTTGTATTATTATTATTATTATTATTATTATTATTATTATTATTATTATTATTATTATTATTATTATTATTATTATTATTATTATTATTATTATTATTATTATTATGAGGGAAATCTGCCTTTGGGTGTCATGGGACGACCACTGATACCAACCTCACAAAATTCCTTTTTCCTGACACTCCTTGGTGCAAGTTCATCTCCAAGGCAAATTTCAGCTCTCTTATCTTCTAAACTGTAGCCGTGCGCACCGGACATCCACCCAAACAAACAAGATATAAATAGACACTGCGCACTAATTGAGATTGGTTTTAACCTTTTAGCTACGGAAGGTTACCCTAAACTGAATAAAATCGTTTGGCGGTAGCCAGAATAAAATAGTTCTGTGCAAGAATCGCAGTGAAAGGTTAAGTATACACTCGACAAATAACATAAAAGGCTCATGTGAAGATTAAGTATCCCAGCTCATTATTCACCTGAAGTTTAATCATCATGTAAAATCGTCTGGGATGCCTAATCTTCGTGTAATCCCAAAAAAAATCCCTATTTCACAACAGAGTCCATTGCACCTTCAGGTTTAATAGAGTATTACTCGTACAACACATGACATAATAAAGCAGTGTATCATTACCTCCTACAGCCAGCGCCTGGTAATGGCAACCAGGTGGCTCAGTAAAGCTGATAGTTTTACTTTTCACTCAAACATAAATTATTCAATTATCGCTCACTGTGTTTATCTCGAGTAAATTAGCTTATGTCGTAATTACTTTTGTATTTTGTCCATTAACGCACTCTCTCTCTCTCTCTCTCTCTCTCTCTCTCTCTCTCTCTCTCTTTCTCGCCATCCAATGGCGACGTAAATCACGTTATTTTCTGCATTCGTATAATTTTTCGATAACACGTCAAAAAAAAAAGACGTCATTAAAAGAATAATTAATATCGTGACCCGTGTTGTATATTATATTTTGGAACACAGGATGAAGTGTTTTAACATCATACCCTGGGTATGATGTGTTGGTATGCCTGCTCTCCTATCCAGATACTTCCTTATGTTGGAGATACGAGCCATTTAGTGTTTATACCATTATTCTGGAGGGCGATAATGGCACCTTGTGTTCCTTGGGTGTACCGTTTCTTCGTCTGCCTTCCATATCATTTAGATGAATGTTAGAAAATGCTGATTGTGTAATAAAAGAGTCGAATCCAAATCGAATTACATGAACCGAGATCATTATTCATTCTTAGAGATCCTCTAGCTGAAAGAAATACCTTTCTATTGAGAAGAAGACAAATCAGTGCTTGTATACACGCTACCACAACAATCGTATTAACTGCTACACTGAGCATTGGCAGAGTCTCAACTTAAACAAGATCTTGATAAAATCACACAGGGAAAAGGGAACAATGGAGCACCTTAGCTTTCGTCTTTATTCAAGACATCTTCAGAGGCAACTGAAGATGTCTTGAATAAAGACGAAAGCTAAGGTGCTCCCATTGTTTCCCCTTTCCCTGTGTGATTTTATCAAGATTTATTTTATCCACGTTTTCAATGTGGATCTACATGAAATATTGAACAAGATATAACGGATTCATAGCCCCTCCCTGCTAAGAATTTCAGCTAAGTATCTGACCGTTACCCATGGAGACAGGTTGATTTCAGGCAGGAGTGGGATGAGGTGGAGGTATGATTCACTTATACTGAATCAAATATCAGTCAAGATCACAAAACTTGACACAAATATTAGGCTTCGTATTATTTTATTACAGTAGTCGAAATCAAAGAACATTGAATGATAAACGATATTAGGTATATATAGTTAGAGATACCAACCCGACAGATAGATCTGTGTTTGTACCTTCTTGCTGATTCCATTTCCACCGGACCCGAGGATCGCGATACTTGAAGATGTACAGTCACAATCCAAAGTTTTGACATCCCCCCGGCTGGGTGTTCGCCGAGGTCAGGGTTGAGGTAAGGCTGGGTGATCGGACGCAGACATTCCACCACAACAACACTCCGAGACTCACAGCACACGAGCATGGAAGGATATTTTTACGAATTTTGACTTGACATGCACGTGCATAACAAAATTTCATTCATAACATTGTTGGCACACATAACAATAGCAAGTTAGGAGTGAGGCATGAGAAACTTGGGCTGTTCTCGACCCAGTTATGAAATATGAATATTGATAAACATCACGTGTTGATGGACTAAAGGTTATCGTGACACTACTACAAACAAAGAATAAGTCCCATCACAAAGATGCACATTAACAGTCAATAATAGTATTATCATTATAAGAAAATATTGTTACCTAGTATAGATTTTTGTAGAATTAATCAGGTCTTTACCTTTATTACATTACATAAGAACATAAGAATAGAGGAAACTGCAGCTAGCCTATTGACACATACTGGGCAGTCCCGTTTATACCCAACCCCTATTGCTCATACCACTTATCATGTCATTACATTGCATCATTTATATTACCATTTTTTTTGGTCATAGAAACGTGGGAAACATCAACTTTGGTTCACATTTTTTTAAAACTTTACTCTATGCCATGTCACAGTTCGTAACAAGTTCCCTCCTGTGCTCGTGTGCTATGAGTCTCGGAGTGTTGTGGTGGTGGAATGTGAACCTTACCAACGGAGTGCCTCGTTACCACATTGCCGAACTAGTCTGCGTCCGATCACCCAGCTTTACCCGGAGAACATCCAGCCAGGAAAGGGGGTGGGGGTGTCGAAACTTTGGATTGTGACTGTACATACAGTTGTGGACAAAATTAATTCGGCAACATAGGAGTGTGAGCTTTGCCTGTCTCATTATTAAACTAATATATTACTGACGTGGAAAGAAAATTGCAACTTTTAATCGCCACCTCTATGCCGAATTATTTGTCTCCACAACTTAATCATTTAGGTTCTATTATTTTTCTTTTACGGGTCGCTAGTTTTCGCCCTTAGGCTACCCAGCTGTGAATGGGTACAGCACCTATCTTTAAAGGTGGGGATATGAAGGCGAGAGCATTGTCAACTTCACTGCCTCACTGAGTACTCAGCGTAACCAAAAATCACCCAACGTCGTCCTGATGTTTGACGATCTGTATAAGTGCATGTGTACGTCTGTGTATAAGATAAGTCCTTTGAAATTGCAGATTTTGGGATTATTCATACGATATTATGTAAACAGTTTGTAACCGTTCATGATATTTCTAGAATACTAGAACCTTGAAAGTATCAAGAACATTGACATACAGTGCAATAAATCTGTTTTTAAAACTTGTTTTTGGAATCTCTTGATCCCCAATTAACCCAGTTTTTATTATAACTTTATTTAACTGTTTTCTCAAGACGTGTGAACGGCAATTCTAGAGAAATTGATTGACTGCATAACCAAAGCACTGAGATAAGTGTTATATTTAAATATATTTTCCCCAGGTCCAGGCGCTACTGTTAAGCCTGGCCAAAACTGATTTAACCTAATTCTTGATCACTCTTTTGTTTACTCCTAATATATACATGTTGAGAGGATTATATTGACATAAAGACAGACTCATTTATACTGTCTTCGGAACCGTCACTGTTTTACGGGAAAGACTTCGTACATTATTTATTTCCCAGTTGGGAAGCCTTCCAGTAAGGAATTGACTCAGGGATATTTATACCTTAAGCAAATATTTGTTGGGGGTAGTCGGAGAGCGAATACATATTCAGCGGCTGGTGTCCAAAAGGAACTAAACCACAAAGGGATATATTCGGAGGGAAGTTGTGAGGTATACATTTACCAAGTGTGGAAACGTTACTGAGATTATATTTTTGGTTCACTGCGGTCCCGCAAGGCTTGGCCGACTGAACGTCCACTGAACATTTACGTGTCAACCTGCAGGGTCGTTTATGCGGGATCAATAAATTGTCTCTGGGCCCAATAGATTGTATTTGGGGGATGATATTTAAGGGTGGAGTGTGATGATGTGTAGGGGTGTGGGAGGTGTAATGTGTCGGGGATGTAGAAGTATAGGGGTGGTGATTTGTGGGAGGTATCGGGTGGTAATAAGAACATAAGAACATAAGAATGGAGGAAACTGCAGCGGGCCTTTTGGCCCATATGGGCGGTCCAAATTACACCCAACCCCTATCGCTCATATATGAATCCAACCTATATTTGAGGTTATCCAGCGTATTCGAGTTAATGTTTACCTATTTCGCGCCTAAATCTAAATTTGTCTAATTTAACACCATTGTTACGAGTTCGCTCCTGGTTGGATAGTTTGTGTACCTTTGTAATGTCCCCTTTGTTCAGCCCTGACTTCCATTTATACACCTCGATCCTATCGCCCCTCACTCTACGTCTCTCGAAGGAGTGCAAACTAAGATGCTTTACCCTGTCTCTACACTCAAGGTTCCTAATGCTCGGATTAGTCTTGTCATTCTCCTCTGAATTATTTCTAGGGATTCTATGTCCATTTTGTAGTATGGTGACAAGAATTGAACTGCGTAATCCAAGTGAGGTCTCACAAGCGCAAGATACAGTTTAAGGATGACCTCGCTAGTCTTGTAAGTAACACTCATTTGTACCCAAGTACTTTGTTAGCTTTGTTTCGAGCAAATACACATTGTTTACTTGGTTTAAGATTCCTACTTATCATTACTCCTGAATCTTTCTCACAATCATAATACTTCCTTGAGATAAATGTATAGTATATATCAGGTGCCTCAAAGAGAGCTCAGGTTCTCAACTGGCTCAGTCATGTTAATATTGTTATTATTACCCACTCTGTATCTGTATCTTTCTGGCTAAATAAACTGTTACAATTAATTCAATCAGCTTTCTCTATAACATCGTTGTTCATCTGGTATCTGGTTTTTCTGTTTACATATCCTCGACCAAGTACTTTATATTTGTCCACATCAAATTTCATCTGCCATTTTTCAGACCATTTGAAATTATTTTAAGGACTTCCTGTAGTTTTGATCAATCCTCGTCAGATGTAATTACTCGCCCCATTTTAGTGTCATCAGCAAGTTTACTTATGTTGCTGTCAACGCCGATATTTATGTCGTTCATATATATAATAAATAATAATGGTCCAAGTACTGAGCCATGAGGAGCTCCACTAGTGACGTTACTCCAATCGGATTTAGTTTCCGTTAATGCTCACTTTTTGTTTCCAGTCCTTTAACCACGCATCTAATCCATTTTAGAATATCTCCTCCAATGCCATGAGCCTCCACTTTTCTTATTCTTCCAAGGGGGAAATATGTCGAAGGCTTTCCTAAAGTCAAGATATACCACATCATAGCCACTGAGTCGTCCAATGATTCGAAAACAGCTGAGAAGAATGTTAATAGATTAGTTAGACATGAACGCCCGCTCGTGAAGCCATATTGGGAATCAATGATCAGCTTGTGTTTCTCCGGGTGATTTAGAATAGAGTTTGAAATTATTGCTTCAGATAATTTGCTTACAATTGATGTTAAACTGATTGGACGGTAGTTAGAGGAGAGTGATCTATCTCCCTTCTTCAAAATCGGTATTACAATCGCTATCCTCCAGGATTCTGGTACTACACCCATTTTTAAGGACACGTTAAACAAAATTGCTAAGGGCATTCTGAGCTCTTCCTTACATTCCTTTAATACTCTGGCAAATATCTCATCGGGACCTGGTGACTTATTAGGCTTTAACTTGTCTCTTTACTTCCTAACATCGTTACTAGTTACTATTATCTCGCTTTATATATTTTCTCCGGTATATCTGTATATAGTCGGTACCTCCGGTATCATATTTAAATTTTCGGTGGTGAAAACTGTTGAAAAATATTTATTCAGATTATTGATCATTTCTTCGTTGTTATTAGTTATCTTGCCGGCATCTGACTGTATTCGTCCAATCTTTTCTCGTGTTTTAGTTTGATACATTTGAAAGAATACCTTGGGGTTTGACTTTGCCTCCCTTCAGATCATTATCCCTCTTTGCTTTTCTTATCTCGGTCTTAACCCTACCGGCCAATACCTTATAATAATCTCAATTTATTCTCTTACCTACGAGTATAGCCTTCCTTTGTCCAATAATATTATTTAAATAATTATTTATCCATTTGGGGTTATTG
Source organism: Homarus americanus (assembly GCF_018991925.1). Lineage (NCBI taxonomy): Eukaryota > Metazoa > Arthropoda > Malacostraca > Decapoda > Nephropidae > Homarus > Homarus americanus. The sequence continues at coordinate 2,901,205 of NW_024732867.1, read as the reverse complement.
TTTTTTCTTACCTGAGTTTTCTGTATGGTATGTTTTGCCTTTGTGCATTAAGTAACTCATTATTTAAATTGTTTTGGAACTCATTAACCCCAGATCTCAAAATCAGGGCATCTTCAACCGTCATCATTTGTGAGGGTATCGCTGTCAGGTCTCCAGGTAAAGTGATGTCGCCCTGGGTGAGTACATTGTGTGGGACCACCTCACGTGAGGTCGTGTAATTCACCTCAAAACGTGATACCCTGTCTCTCAGCTGCCTTTTCAGCCTATTGTCACGTGCCTGTAACTCTTAGGAACACGCATGTCGTGTGGTATCTCTTTATGAGGCTATTAATAACTTGTTATTTTTACTATTATCTTATTGTTGTTCTTAGTTACTTAGGTTAATTGTATAGCTATGTATGTCATTAATATGCATCATTTGTGTTACTCTGTTAAGTCAAACCAAGAGTAGTATTAATTAGTTATAGACTATTTGGCAACTATCCTGGGTCACATGAGCTAAGACGCTTCTCACTCATATTCTGTGTGGCCAGAGACTCACTCTCTCTAGTAAACCGTGGTATAGGCAGGACGTGTCCACACAGACTCTAGCCTCGACACTTGCCCAGTACAGATGTGCCTTGCTCAGTCATCTACAATACCCTAGTGGTATCTGGTAATTAGTGGCACGTTAAGTTAGGCCTAGGAAGGGATCCTGGTGTTAAGGAATCTCCTATTTGGTAGGAAATAACCAGTTGGTTGTGATTGCTGTGTATATATTGCAATGTCTGTGTTTAATATATTTAATGTTAAGTAGTATTCATTTGATCTAACTCCTTAAGGGTATAATTTCACCCTTCCGGCATCACTCTTATTTAAATATAATATCACTTATTCCCTTAAATTCCATGGTTGCTAGACAGTACTCCTTTAAGAACATAAATTGAATTAATTAATTATCTTCCAATTTATGACTCACTTACTCCAACTTATTCTTATTTATTCAAGTACATTCAGTTGAGTCGGTTTTTGTGGGGATAATTATTGCCGTGTTCCCTGTTTGTTCCTTTATTTGATGATAACTTGGGGTAGGTTTCACTCCCCAGGTATAAATGCCCTGCACATTTCATCCCAAATAAGTCGCTCATTAACTCTATCAAGGTTAGAGGTCAATATATTACTCCTGTGATTATTATTTTTCCATACCATCGATTAATTCTCTCCAAATTGTTTCTGTATTCAGTTCAGTTTTTATTTCCTTTTTTATTTCACACTTCAGATTATCCCTGACATTGATTGCTACTCTGTCTCCTTTCCTAATCTGCCTATCGTTATGGAATAATTTGTAACCTGCAATTTGGTATTCGACAGGTAACTCACGTGAGTCGAAGTTCATCCATTTTTCTTGAATGCTATTATATTATTTTTTCCGGTACACTCCAATGCCCTGATTTCATCCATTTTGTTTCTTATACTTCTACTGTTTGCGTGGTAGACATTTAAGTTAGTTGTGATCTGAGTCCCCTCTTTGTCATGTTTAGGTTTTAACTCTCTGCCTAATTTAGTTTTGTCATCATTCATAGGACTATTTCTCTGTAACCTTTCACTTTGTTAACCCGTTCTCACTGCAGTGTCCTCGATTCCCTAGCAGTTTAAAAATTTCGACATCTTTTGAACTGCCCTCTCGAGAGGGCTAGCCGGGTTGCCACCCCATCCCTAGACAGATGTACCTTAACTCTAGCATAAAGGTCCGTTCTGCAGTAAAAGTTGTCTACGAATGGGATTGATATTCACTTGCAATAGTTGTCAAAACGGCCGTTGACACCAACTGCCCTTGACAACCATTCATTGCCAACTCTCCTTCTAGGCAGGACAACCACATATGATAGGGATCCCTCTCTTCAACCTAATACGTAGTTGTCTTGAATTTATCAAGAAGCTCCTCACTCCTACACCGGCCAATATCATTGCCCCTTGCACTGAGGCAGATAACCGGTTTATTCCCATTGCGAGACAAGATATTGTCCTTCCTGTCAACTATATCCTCTACCCCAGCTCCTGGCAAACACACCCTCATCCTATTTTCATTTTTACTACAAAAAGCTCTATACACATACCATACCTGGGAATCGCCAACAATTAGGGTTTTCGTACCATACTTGTCAGCCCTGTCCCTGACTATGCTAACTTCCAATTCGTCTATCAAAGGACTAAAGGAGTTTTTACACTTAGCTGTTATTGTTTCCTTGGTGTCTTTTCTTACCACCAGTTTGGTCGTTCAACTCCTCACAACCTTCCATTCGCGTGTGTTTTCGTTAGAGACGGGCTTTCCTTGTCTCGTGTCTTCTTCCTTCATCCTTGCTATCACTTCCTTTAATTTAAAATTTTCGTTCTTGACCTTCACTAACTAGGCAACTAGTTCGGCCCTCAGAAGGGCACAGCCATACTCAAAAGTAGCACTAGCCATTCTGACAATTAATCCCCTGGAGCTAAGTCTGCCGTGACCTTTCCTCTAGCGAGGTCAGGACACAATTCTCTAGCGAGGTCAGTAGGGGTGTGGAGAGGTGATGTGTAGGGATGTGGGGGTGTTGGCTGATGAATTGTAGGAGTGTGGGGGAGGTGTGAGGATGATGTTTTGAGAGGAACGAGGGCCAGGTAATAGGAGTGTACCTGAATATGGTGAAGAGTAAAGTTTTAAGAAGGACGTGTTGTTGAGGGTGAAGTAACTTGTGTGGAGTGACGAGGATAAATAAGATGGGCGTTTGGGTCCTTGTTATGAAAGAATAACACCATAGCAAGAAACTTTTATTACAGCGGTGATAATAAATGAATAACATTGAGTGAAAGGAGGTGTTGGTGAGGGCAATATTTACTGTGATCTCTGTGAAATGTAAAAGAGTTATAAAATACTTTATATTACCGGGATATATATTTTCATGTTACAATGATCCACAGAAACGATGTAAGATATTCTCCCCTCTAGACTATCTTCCATGTTTATTTTCAGGATTTTGTTTTCATTTTATTTTTAACTTAAGATTTATAACGCATTAAAATTACTCAATGCCCATTAGTTTATATTATTAAATTTTAATCACCCTTTACTCGATAATGTTGAATTTTACACAAATGGTTCATCAATAATAGATGATTGAGTCTTGTCTATTTTGGTTCAGGCAAATTATGAGAGACTTCATATTAATCGTGACTTCATTAATTATGAGAGATTTTTTTATTAACTAATCATATTTCCTCCCACAGCGAGGATTCCATATTGTCTTTCACGTGATTCTTCTCTTCCACTTGCTGATAAGACACAGTTGAGTTTCATTGTTTATTTTGGGTTCAATTATCCTGAGAAAAAAAGTTTGTACTGTACGTCTATCATAAACATACCGCCGTTACTAGTGAGGTGATCGTGAACAAGACGGAAATGTGAAGATAACGATGACTGTGGTAAAGCTAACAAAATAATTTAGAACGAACGAATAAAAATAACAGTAATGCTGTAATATAGGATGAACAATAAAAAATAACAATGCGAATAACATTATAAATGCTAATAAATATTTATGATCAGATGTGGTGTCTCAGTGGACAGTAATTGTTTGTCTCGGTATAAGTGAGTGGGACCTTTTTATTTACATTATCATTTCTACGGAAATTTCTTCTTTATGTTTTTAGTGTATAAAAATATTAATCAACTTAAGGCATTGTAATCTATCAACAGCAACTGGTGAAATACATCAAGTCCACGATTGATCCTGATATTGGTTAATTAATGGAGGCATTTTACAATAGAGCACACACACACACACACACAAACACACACATCAATATAATTGTACATGAATATAGGCAAATATTATAGACTATAACAGGTGTTCACTATACTGTACATCAACGTAAACCTTCAAATAAATGTTCCACCACCAACATCATATTCATTCATCCTCATCTCTCTGCCACACATAAAACATAATATTCACTCACCAAATATGATAAAAACATGTCAAAGCTTGGTGGTGGTGATAATGTCGTTCTTGTTGTTCTTGTTGTCCGTGGTGGTGGTGGTGTTAATGTTATTGTTCTTGTTCTTGTTGTTGGTGGTGGCGGTAGTGTTGTTGTTGTTGTCGGTGGTGACGGTGGTGGTGATAGTGTTGTTGCTGTTGATGTTTTCGGTAGTGTTACGAGTGTCCGCCATAAGTTTCTGTTCTTGGTATGAAATACGTTGGTTCCGATGGTGTGCGGTTGGCTCGAGCAGTTTCGCTCATTACTCGCCCACACTGACTGAGTCATCACTAAGTATTAAATTTGTTTTTTACATTGTATATTTATTGTAATATGTTTTATTATATCATGATTTATTGGTTTAGATTTGTATAGAGATTAGATAAGTGGAACTAAAGTCAATAGATAATTTAGATAAAGTTTACGTTTTAGCCAACCAGGATATAGTACATCAGTATTTGGCTTTAGAGGGGTGACGTCAATGAGCTACTGGTACACTATAGTCAGTCTAGGCACAGCTGTCTTAAGTTAAGTAGTTTACCCTCTCTCTGGTGTTTTGGGAGTTGGCATTTGACTATTGAGATTTGTTTTGTTTGTTGTTGATTTTGTGTGATCTTGTTGGACCTTCAGTCTTACTCAGCCACTTCAAACATCTTGTATTATTATTGCTATTTATTTTATTCTATGTACGCTCACACCAAAAAGTATCTGTGCAGGGTGAGATCGACGACTTCCGAAACGATACGTATACACTGTGATGTGTCGGGAAGGTTGGTAAGTGTATCCTCTCCCTCCACTAGGTGTTGCCATATGGCTGACAATCAGTGTGTTTGTTTCCTCTTTTCGGATTGTTGCTTTGTGTCGACTGAATGATGAGCGAGGGTTTGGTCTCGGTGAACGTGGGTATAAAGCAGAGGCAATATGAAGCAGTAGAGATCTACACATGCCAGACGACATGGAAACCTCAAAGGGAACACGAGGAGCTATTATTGCCCTTCATAACGAAGGGTTCGGCGTCACAGGTATTAGCCGGCGGGTTGGTATCCACAAGAACATCGCTGCACGATGGATTCGGCGATACCTCGAAATGGTGCTACAGACGGGGGGGGGGTGGGGGTATTGAACAATTGGTAAATAAGCCACTACCTACCGGAAATTATTATCAAAGGGCCGGTAAAGTATTACATTTACACAATGTTCAGTATACATTGACAGTATGAAACGGATCAATATGTGGGATTGTGGGTGCTTCTGTATTGATATTTGTGAGATTCGAAACGTGTGGAATAAGACAGACGAAATTTATCTCTATATCAGTAGCTTCGGCAGGATTATAGGCTGCCAATATGTGTTTGAACTGATATTTCTCAATGCCTATCGTCATGGTTCAATTGTTTAAGGCAGTATGCACGATGCTTTTTTTGCGAGTATACATATGGTGGTAGGAATAATAATAAATGTTCATATTTTTATTGGATTGATTTAGTTGATCTGTTAACTGACCTTGTTGGAAGAATTTGGGATTAGGGTCAATAAATAATGGGGGCCTGTCTGAGCCTAGGAATTTGTTAAGAAATAATCACCATCATTATATGACTGTGACTGATATTAATCTAGTGTTCGTTGTTTGATACTGGGGATTTTGTAACTTAGGATTTGTCATTTTGATTTTGTCCAGTTATCGTTTTCCTTGAAAGATCCGTTGATATCTCGAGACTCTTTTGCCCTGATATCATTAGGAAGCAGAGAGATTAGCATTACACATTATGGTATTAATATTCACGGGGTCAACAACAATACAAAATACTGTGCTTACAGAGCTGGTGAAAAGAAATTATTTCAAGAGGCCCTCAGTTATGTGTATGACACTGGAACTAGTGTGACACTGGATAGTTGAATATGTAAGCTGGAGACAGATGAGGAAAGAGAAAGGAGAGATAATGTGAGTTAGCCTTGAGAGAACATGGAGTTAAGGTCATATGTTGAGTAAGAGAAAGGAGAGAAAACGAGTACAAGGAGAGAAAAAGCATGGTGTGTTGTTGTTGTTTTGTTGTTGGGTGGTGATGGTGGTGGATTTGATTGATTGATTGATTGATTGATTGATTTAAAAAGTTGTTTTTAGCCAGAAACACAGATGCAGAGTCGATAATAATAATATTGGTATGGTTGGAGCTTGTTGAGAGCTGAGCCTTGTTATGCAGGTTACTGATATGTTGCTGGTGGACTGACAGTATTCAAATGAGTTTAAGAGATTAGTAAAGGATAGCAGAGTACCAGTCGACCTTCTAACTAAAAATCCAAACTGGGGTCTGTAAGGAAATGTTGGTATCAGAGAATTTAGTCTATCTACACAATCTCTGTATTTTACCAAGGTTGGGTAATTGATATGGGGATAATTCTGAAGAGTTCTTGTCTCAGATTTTATATACTGGTGAACTTTTGTAATTTTTTCATCCGGGAAGATATACTAGTTAAGAGGAGTTATAAATGTGGTGATAACTTTGTTGATGCTTCATTGTTATATTGTCTTTGTTTGTTGCTGCATCTTTTGAACATTTTATGATGACCAATAATTCATCTGCTGTGACGGGATAGAACATGCTTATTGGTCTGTTTTGCATAGGTTTAAATTCTTAGTGGTGATCAGGGATACTTGCAGTTTTTTGCCAACATAAATAAAAGAGAGGGGGTTCATGTTACAACTGAATATTTTATCAAAAAGCTGAGGCCGAAGGTTAAGGTTCTCTGATTAGATTTGTGATATTCAGATTTTTTGCTGTTGCTTGATGCTGACTGAGTTTATTTGTTAATAGCTATGTTTACATTTTACTTTTTGGTTACTTTATTTCGACTTTGATACATCACGGAAAGTTGGTTCAAATTTCCTTTGGTTGTGTTTTTTGTAACATTATCTTGAATTCGTTTGTATATAGGATTTGGAAATGGGTAGGTTTTTGATTTAGTTGAGGAGTGGAAGGATTGATTAAAGCAGGCATTGATGATGCAAGAGATGTTGCGCTTGTTCGTTATGGTTGTCAGAGCATAGACAAGATCCCACTTTTCATTTATTAAATTTTTTAAAGATTGTTGTTTAGTATAGTTCCTATTGAGTGAGACTATTAGACCTTTAGTTTGTGTATGTTACGGCAAAATTGAATGATCGAGATATTACATAAATAAACCCACTTGGTTAGATTGTTAGAGGTTGTTGGTCAGATATGATCTATCAAAGGTATGTTACTTCTAGAGTTTAGGTTGGTTAGTGTTGTTGAAGAGCTAGAATGACAGGTTGTAGGGGTTTATATAGTGGTGTCGGTTTCTGATGTTAATAGATTAGAAAGTTCCTGTAATGTAGAAAAGTTTCTCTGAACTATAGAGAGATAAGTTCAAGATTTATCAATGTTCTTACATTATGTAGGTCTTCGTAGATTACTCACTAGGATATTTTGTATTACGTAATTCAATGAAAAAATTTTCCATGAACTGTCAATCGTTAGAATCATCTTTGCAGAGTGTACATTGATATTTAAGTGGCGATACCACCATTGTATGGTGATGTTGTCGCTGTGCATATTATAATTTGGAATGTTATACAAATGTTCAAAATTGTTAGTGAGTTTGGCCCTATGAACCCAAGCATATCAAATTTGAGGGAAGAAGATATGTACTTATCGTGATACTTCAGATGGGTTGGAATACTGCTGATGTTATGGTAATTAAGGAGAAGGGAATGAGATAGTAGAACACTAGAAGTAAAACTGGGGGAAGTCAGGAAAGTAATAGGTACAATTTGGGTTGGTGTAATCCAGTTAAGTATTGAAGAAGCAGGTTTTTCCTGATCAGAACCAACCAACCAACCCTACCACCATCCCTAGGGAAGAGTAAAGACAAGTCTCAAGAGAAGAAGAATTTCAGCCATAATTTTTATGGGGATTATCCACCTGGTACAGGTCAAGGACCCACAACCCCAAGGGGCCGAAAAATAAGAATGAAAAGAAATAAAAGTAGAAAAGAAATAGGTTTTCTTAATCACGTGAGGATGCCAAACCAACTTAAATTGAGACAGATTGTATGAGTGTGGAAACACAGAAGGGCGAGCATTCCGTTTGGCTGGGTGAGGACAGAGAGGTGTTTTGGCGGGTTATTCTAGTGTGATAGAACATCCAAAGAGCAGTGGACACCGCGGTAAGACGTGTGTTACTACCCCACAGCCATGCCAGGGTACACAGGATATGATTCACCGAACATTGCCCGTTAAGTACCTATAAAGAAAGGGAAGAACATTGCGGCGAAGAAGGGAGGAAGATTGTCAATTAAGGGAGGAGAGTTAATAAGACGAAATGCCTTTGTTCACCGTATGTAACAGTTGGACAGAAGACCACAAGATATGGGAGCAGTACTAGAAGTTGAGCAGTACTACAAGTTTGGACGAATGAATCCACTTATATACTTGAAACTTCTGCTCAGTAATTGAAGTAGCTACGGCATCTCATATAGCATTCCCCAACTTTCGGGAGGCAGCTTTAGCAATGTTGAGGATGTGTGGCTTCCATGACCTATTAGAGGAAATTGTGAGTCCTAGCATATCTATTTTAGAATTTGGCAGAATGATAGCGTCCTGAAATGTGATTGATGGGAGATACTCTAATTTGGAAAGTGTAATTGGTAAATACTAAGTTCTATTACTATTGAATTTAACCAAGTTTTCACCTCCCCATTCGGAGATGTTGCACAGATTCGCATTGATAGATGTAATGATATCAGCTCTAGAAACACATCTAATTTGAGAGTTGGGGGAAGGGGAAAACGTGAAGAAGAGTGAAGAGTAGAATCATCAGCATAATAATGGATAGAATTAGTTGTAGTGTGAAGTAATCATTGATAAAAAGAAGGAAAACAGTAGGTGAAAGAACAGAACCCTGTGGGACACCACTATTGGTAGAGAAAGAGCGAAGATCGATCCCTCGACAACAAGTGCCATGGATCCGGTTCTCCAAGGAAGCTAGAATTAGAAAACAAAAGTGGGGAAGAAACCATGATAGGAAAGTTTAGAAAACAAAGACTTGTGACATACCCTATGCAGGTGTCGAGAATTACATTGAAAGTTTCCATATAATCCCTAAGAGGATGGCCAAAGATGGGCGCAATAGTGAGCAGATCACCAGTAGATCTCGCCCTACGAAAGCCATACTGGTGATCCGACAAAGAGAATGGCATTCCAGTGATGGAGAAAATGGGAGTTCAAGATAGTTTCAGAAATTCTTACAGGGGGTGAAGTTAGGGCAATGGGGCGATAGTTAGAGGATTAGAATGGTCACCCTTCTTCGGGATGGGCTGAACCAAAGGCATGCTTCCAAGAAGAAAAGTTTGGGTTTTTGAGGAAAAGGCGGAAAGGAGCGAGCAAGCACAGGGTCCAGAGCTTCATACTCCGTCAAAACTCGAGGAGTCGTCCGTCGGTCCTTGTGCCTTACTAACATCCAACCTGGATAACACACCAGCCACCCTCTGAGTAGAGATTATAGGAAAAGTGCATAGGTTCAGTAGGAGGCGCAGGGTGGGAGGGATAGAGTTGGAATCGTCTAGAGTGGAATTAGAAGAAATAAAAGGTACCAAAGATTGGCTTTGTCAGGGGAGAGTTGGCTATAGAGTTATCAGGTCGGAAGAGTAGGAAAAGAAGAGGTGCAGAAGTTATGCAGATATTTTTGGTTAAGGATGAGAAGGATTTACTCGAGAAGAATTAGTCCAGGATAGCGGTCTTTCTTTTTTATAATATTCACTTGGCCCTGAAGAATAGCGTTGCATCTATTCTAAAAGTAATGAAAGCGAATTGGTAATAGGAGAGATAGTTCGCAGCGATATGCCTATCTCTCCCTGCATGCAAGAGAGCAGGAAAGATCAAACCATGATTGTAAAGTGAAAGTTTTGGTAGATGGGATAAATGCACACATACCACCCTGTATAACCCCAGCAATGCTGTCAGCACATACCGAGGCGTTCTGAGTGTAAAAGCAACATTCATCCCAAGGAAAGTCGATGAAGAATTCCCTCAAGGATTGCCAGTTTGCCCTCCGATAGTGCCATAGTTAACGTTTAGATAGGGTGGGGGAGGTGATCGCGCCAAGTTTTTTTAATAGAAATAAAATTGTGATCAGAAAGACCTAATGGGGCAGAAACTGAGTATTTAATAGTGTGAGGAGTTAGAGGCAAAACAAAGATCAAGAATGTTAGCAAGTTGATCGTGTCGTTCAGGAACGCATGTAGGGTGTTTGATTATTTGTTTCAAATCATTAAGTAAGGAAAAAGTACCTCAGCTCCACCTGTGTCATCCCTTGCAGAGCCAAACCAATCTCCGTGATGGCACATTGAAATCCCCTAGGTAGAGGATCTCGGTGTTGGGGTGTGTGGATATAACGACTCATGGCAAGAAGTGAAATAGTCAAAAAGCTCCAAATAGTTGGTAGAGTTGGGAGAACAGTATCGGAAACAAAGAAAAATAGTCATAGTTGGTAGTGATATTTTGAGCCAGATGACATCATAAAGGGAAGATTTAAGTTCGGTGATTCACGCAATAAGTGTCCGTGTGTTTAGTAGGTGCATACACCTCCCTTAGAACGGAAAGATGTATAAGGGTTGTAGTTGGAGACTTAGAAAAATTTGGCTGAAGCTGCTGATTCAGTTGAAGTTCGGAAAGTAGTAAAATGTAGGGGGAAGGAGGTTTAGATGGTTATACAGAGAGGAAAGAGTGGATCTGGGCCTTGAATGTTGGAAAAATGAAGCATGAGAAAAGCTGATCCACTGCCAACACAACAACAGCGGCAACATTGTCAACACCACTCACTTGCTTAACAACAACAGCAGTATGTATCAACACTTCTACCAACCCTTTTACCACTACCTACCACCGCCTACCACCAATACCACCTACCATATGACAATAAAATGAGTTTTATTTTTGTAGTTATTTTATTTTATTATTTATATTTAACTAGCAGAATCCTTACTTTCGGAAACTAATCCACTGGGCCGTGGTGAGACTTGCCTCTGATCACATTGTCTCACTGTTCGGTCCCAAAGCTTCCATCATGGTTCATTGCGGTGTATGTAAGTTCCACCATGTTTGTCACTTCTAACGGTGCAGCAAATTATACTTTTTTATAGCTTTAATCTGTTTATTTTGTGTCTAATCATCACCATAACACCACCATCATCACTACATATATCATCCATCTTCTTTTCATATATCACCATACATCATCTACATTTAACTGCTTAGCATCACACTACTTTAATGTTACAATAATTTTCATGAAGATTCATATGGGTGAATATGATGGTGTATAAGAGCATAAAAGAGAGGAAGATTTTGGTAGCGTGGTCAGTGGATAGACATTTACACTGTCAATAATTTATCGTATCTTATATGTCAATAATAATCTATTATGTCTTAAGGGCGACTTCAAACAATCAGCTTGTTACAACTCTTATTAATTACGACAATGACATGGACACATTAATAACACTCTCTATTGACGTTACTAGGACATTAGGTTTACGCTACTAGACACTATATTACGTTACTAGATACCGATTCGGACACGAACATGAAATGGCATCAACGTAAGTAAGTCATCCCATGGAAAGCTCTGACAAAAACTCACATGACCTGGGGAAGGCCAGCAGGAGACTTCCGGCTTAGCTGGAACACTGGTGTTGGGAGGGCGACTGCTTAGCTGGGACACCGAGGGAAGTCTCGGGTCCTGACCGAGGGAAGCGACTGCAGGCGACCGGAGGTGGCTGCCCGGCCCCTGACTCTCGAGCAGAACCGGTGGTGTAGTAGCTGGTCTCTTCCTCCTTAAGACATACCTCTCCTGTCTGGCTCTCTCTCTCTGTGTTATCTCTGTCTGCCGAGGGAGGACTATATTGGGAGGCGAGCCGTCAGGTTGAGCTGGTCGGGGAGGGGGGGCGGCGAAGGGTCTCCTTACATTTGACCTGGCCAATGTGAGGTCAGGTCTGGACTTTTTCAGAGACTATAAGTTGTATCTTCTGGAGAAGTCATCAGGTGGGGCCGTGTGTATATTGGGAGAGAGCCGGCCGTTGCCCCCTTACATGTGTGACATGGGAGGGGAGCCTGGCTGATTTATAACCCTTGGTCAACCGTGAGAGTTACCCTACACTTGACCTCCCTAATGTCGGGTCAAGACTGGACTGTCTCTGAGATGTAAGCTGCGGTCTGACAACCCATCACTACACCTCCCGCCAAGACCAAAGCTTTCATGCTCAGAGAACTGATGACACATTTAAAGTAGACAGTAACATCATGTGCAGTATCTAATATAGTCCCTGAGGCGATAATGCATCTTTACATTTTACTAGAGATGTATGTTTTTCTACTGGCATAGTTTGATCTGACAAAGCTCACTATACCTCCCGCCAAGATTAAAGCTTCTATGACAGGAGAAAAAAATAAAATACATACACAGTAAGTGAACATAGAGTGATCTAAAGATCCTTCATATCTAGCATAGTGTCCGAGGCAAACTTGCAAATCACATTCTACAAACAAAAACAGGTGTTACATTGCCTAACCAGGCCGTGTCAAAATAATAATTCATCTCAGTCAGTAAATGGCTACAACATTGCATTTGGTAATACAAAACATTGATCAAATGAACTCATAGAAAAAGTGACTAATCTTTAAAAAAAACATTCTTTGTAGTACATGTTAACAAAAATCAGAGAATTAAATACTTCAAAATACATAAAAAAAATGCTCCTACTTCACATGTTAGGGTGTTATATCTTTTTATTACACATCAACAACATCAACAACATCAGTACATTTGTTGGGTCCAGCATGGCTCAAGTCCTCCGTCCAGCTGGTATCTGAAAATAAGGAATGCCGGCAGCACAACAGCGGTAGTCGATTGGTCCTTCTGATTATCCACCTTTTCATCGTCGACTTTCTTCTGATGTCAGCACAGGACGTCTTCTGTCTTCACATAGCACGTTTTTCTTTCTTCAATACCGCACTTTGTAGGTCGTGTCACCACATCTGACTTCTTCTCACTTCCTCCTGGTTTCTATAATATTCCAGATGATTTTTCTGTTCACCTGCGCTTCCTCTACGTTTAGAGCATTTTCATATTCCAGATGAATTTTTCTGTTCATCTGCGTTTCTTTATACATCTTCATTTTCATATTCCAGATGAATTTTTCTGTTCATCTGCGTTTCTTTATACATCTTCATTTTCATATTCCAGACGATTTTTCTGTTCATCTGCGTTTCTTTATACATCTTCGTTTTCCGTCATATTCCAAATGAATTTTTCTGCTCCATCTGTATTTCTTCTCTGCAATATCATCATTTTCAACATATTCCAGACGATTTTCTGTTCATCTGCCGTCGGCCCCCTCCGGCCGGGATGAAAGCCGGTCCACTGCTTGGGCTGTCGTCTCCTTAGATGACTGTAAGGCAGGTTCCGCGGACCAGGGCTCGCCCTCCGTACGTGAGTGTCGGCGAGACCAAAGACCGTCCTGTCTTACACCTTCCACAGTGGTGAATCCCTCCCTGGCTGGGCTCCCCAGGGTTCGTTGCGTGGCGCTGCATTCCACACTCCTTAACTTCCTAGAGTAGAAAAATATAAAATCTTCTTAATCCTAGACCAGGGAGGACTTGAAAGAAGTGGGGTGGTGTGTGGCAGGTGTGGTGCTGCATTCCTCACGCTGCTGCTTCTCTTCTTATATGTGCTGTGGTCGGATTCCGGCTAGCCATGGGGCGGTACTGTGTGTGACATTTGACAGAAACAATCCGAAAGGGATGATGGATTAGTTGGAAGTGTATCCGTAAAGAAAAACAAATATTTACTTTATACGTAACGTCAATGTTTGGCAACTATAGTTTCCGTCACGACAATATTCTCATTAGGCTGGGTCGGGGAGTTAAGCTCTGCTCACTACATTGAATATTATTTATCACTACGCGTCAAAGAGTACATTACAAATCATACTAGCATAAAAACACACTGAGTGAAGCTCTGCAATTATCGCAATATTAAGTAACACTAACCACCAATTTCGAAGCATAACTCACAGGACAAAACATTGGTGGTCACACGGGCAGGGCGAAGCGGGGCGAGAAACATTCGGGCATGATGCGCGCCTGGTGGGGTGAGGTGTAGAGTGGCGTAACCGGGGCGGAGGGGAGCGGGGCGGGGCGGGGCGGGGCGGGGCGGGGCGGGGTAGGGCAGGGCGGAGCCAGGCGGGAACGGATGGGTACGGAGGGTGAGGTGAGGATTAGGACAGGGAGGAGGATGTAGGTTGTAAGACATGTTAAGTTATAACAGTTAGTATAGACACAGCTTCTATCACTAAAACACAATGGGTACATTTAACACTGACCGACAATTAAAATGCACTTGGGATACTGAGAACTTCACAGAACGCGGGGAACACTGAGAAATTATATTAAGCACTGAACATATTCTGGGAGTGTTTTGCTAGAAGCAATTCGCGTATACCACAACGAGAGACATTGACTTGAGCTGTAAAGATGACACACTAGGACACTTTTCACGCGACGACGCTACGACACAGGAAATACTTATTACACAATTGTAGACAATACTTACACTGAATCAAATGAAGGATGAGACGAGCCAGGTGTTATGGCTAACCGAGGGAAGGCGTAACTTTACGTTAAGTTCGCTGCTACCATTATAATAACTAAGCGAGGAGGGCGTGGATTAATGTATATAGTTCGCTGTCACCTATAACATGACGGATCTTGCAAGAAGAATATTTATATATATATATAGGTAGAATATTTAGTAAGAGAGTAAAAGAGAGGAAGATTTTGGTAGCGTGGCCGTGATAGATATTTACACTGTCAATACACTTATCGTATCTTATATGTCAATACACATCTATTACGTCTTAAGGGCGACTTCTCAAACACCGCTTTGTTACAACTCTTT
>NW_024732867.1:2821242-2876242 GCF_018991925.1 Homarus americanus | reverse complement strand
GCATCAAAACTTGAATGCTGATATATTATGATATATTATGTGAGGGAGGTAAAGACTGCGCTAGAGCAAGTACGGCAAGGAAACATAAATGACCAAAAAATTGTAATTTGGGAAAATAAGCTTGCCCAGGGAGAACATGCTCAGCGTTTTAATACACCAACGGGGGCTGAAGTTGCAATTTTAATGTCAAATGAGCCTACAGAAAATAGAGATATTGTTCTTCAGTTGAAACAAGGTGGATTGAGGAGAATTTCAGAGCTACATCGATCCTATGATCCTTTGATGTATCCATTGTTTTTTCCATATGGAACAGACGGCTACCACATATATTTGCAAGGGAGAAATGGTCGGAAAGTCACACAGTTGCAGTTTTACTCTTTCCATATTATGTGCAGAGAAGGGAACTACCTCTTGCTTGGAAGGCGACTCTTCCAGCAATTCTTGGTGGATGCATACTGCAAAATAGAAACTGAAAGATTGAAGTTTTTGAGAAGAGAACAGCAAAGTCTCCGTGCTGAAAATTATTCAGATTTACGTGATAGTCTGCTTGCTGCTGATGGAGATCCAAATCAAGTTGGTCGTCGCATTGTGCTTCCAGCGACCTATACTGGTGGTCCTCGATACCTTCATGAAAAAGGGTCAGATGCGATGGCCTTTGTGAGACACTACGGAAGAGCAGATTACTTTATCACTATGACATGTAATCCACATTGGCCCGAAATTGTTGACAATTTGGCTCCCGGACAAGAGAGTCATGATCGACCAGATATAGTTGCGAGAGTCTTCAGATTAAAAGTGAAAAAGTTTATGGAACATATGAAGAATGGAATATTTGGTACTTTACAAGCATGGCTGTACACCATTAAGTACCAGAAGAGAGGTTTACCCCATGCACACTTTCTTTTCTGGATAGCTCCAGAGCACAAAATCAAAGCCGAAGAATATGATTTGCCAATTTCTGCAGAAATCCCTAAAAAAGAGCAAGATAAAGAACTCCATGATCTGGTCATGAAACACATGATCCATGGCCCATGTGGTCCCCTAAATGAAGGATCCCCATGTATGGTCGACAGAAAATGTTCCGCTCAAGGAGCGGGTAATTCGGCTAGTATTATATAAAGATAATAATATGTCGTATTTCTTATTTCTTACCGTAGAGTTCGATATCTTCACACTGGTTACTTACAGGAGATTATGGCGTATCTATGTATAAGTTCACTCCACCACTCGACATTCCATGATTTATATTTGATAAATGATGATTTAATGAATTCTATTAATTTTCAACATCCATCTAAGTTAATGGTTATACTTTGTCATAACCAATCAGTCATTACCTTTAGTAATAATAAGATAGGATCACAGATACGGGCAGATAATTGCTCTTACATTTATTTGTCAAGCTTTCATACAATGATTTATAATTTGCATGGATATATGAATCACTCACGTTCAGGCTGTAATAAAATTAATTTTCTAAAAGAGAATTTTCAACTTGGGAACACATGTGATTACTCTACTATGGGTATGACTTCACAGAGCCTTAATTCTTCAAGTGATACATTTATTGTCAGCCTGGATTGCTTTTGTTGCAACCACTGCTTCCGCACAAGAACTTTTTCCCACGGCCATAACAACAAAAGGTACTCTTGGGTTACCACACATAGTCTCGCGTCACTGACAGTCACTGTAGACGGTTGTTGCGGCAAGCAGAACTGGTAAGTGTGACTTGAATTAACCACTTAGGTGCAATAGACCAGTCTGGATTGCTTTTGTCGCAACCAGGCTTCCACACGTGATATTTCCACGGGGATAACAAACCTAGGTTAACACGCTTAGTCTCGTGTCGACGACGGTTCACAGGACGGAGTGGCGGTGGAGGACTCTGTGTGGTGTGGTGTCCCGCCCCCTTTCAGGAGGGAGAGGATGGAGACGACGTCTTAAATATGCCATGGTCCAGGGGATACTACTTAAAATGGGGTTTTTGGGTGTGAAGCGATGAACAGTACAACACTGTTTCACTGCCCATCCCCCCTAAAGGCTGGCTAACATACACTAATGGAAAATACATGTCCCAGTTATGCCTCGCCGGGTGTCTTATCTCGAGTAAAACAAACTTTGGAGTTGGTTGCGTGGGTAAGCCTAACGCAACCCATGACAATCGCCCCTACTAAGAAAAAATTTTCTTCTGAGAATAAAATTTTCAGCACCTGTATACAACCAAGAGAATGCCTAGCCCAGACACACAATTCGACATTCACACTGTGGTGTGTGTGTGAGACACTAACACTGCAACGGGATGTAGTCGCCAATCGCCACTGAGGGAAAACCTCAACATTTACTTTAAATTTTCAGGCTGGAGGAAAACTCCGAGGCGAGGGTGACAATTCCCGAGCAATAGTTCATGCTAAGCGTAAACACGCAACATTTATGTTACAGCAACGTGTTGTGTAGTGTAGGGTATGTAGACATTGTTTAGTTGGTACAGGTGTCGTGTTATGTTCTTAAATGTAGAGAGGTGTGAAAAGGTTTAAATAACATTTGAAGAGTCGTCAGATGCATGGAGATTCGAGATGACCGGAACATATGGACGCTCCCACACATAGGTCAGGTCCGCTCTGCAATGTCGAATATACTTCCCCCGGTGGGTGAAGAGAAGAATTCCTTCAGCCGGCTAATGTGGAACTGGGTCCCTCTGTCGCTGAGGACCCCCGAGGTAAGGGTGTACTCTGCCCATCACTCACCCTTGGGTCTACTGTCCACCGCCTCGTAGTGAATCGGGAGGCTGAGGTGGAACTGGGTCGCTCCGTTGATGAGGACCCCCAAGGTGAGGGTGTACTCTTCCAGTCACTCACCCTTGGGTGTGCAGTCCACCGCCTCGTACTGAATCAGCTGGATGATGTGGAACTGGTTTTACTGACCATTATGTCCGCCGCCACCCTCTCAAGGGTTCGGGGATCACTGTGAGAGGCCACAGGGGTGCAGGTAGAACTCGCCCTCCGTCGCTGGTTCTGGCAAACATCACATGTCCTCTTCTGTTTCTTTATTTTCCACCTTTAACTTCAGATTCAAATTTTCTTAGAGCCCCCTCAAATGTACTGGTAACCATTTCGTAGTACGATATACGCGTTTGCACAAACTGCTGACAAGAGTGCAATTATCCGCGGTCTGTGTCCCTGTTCGGGTGCCAATTGTCATGGTTTTCGGTGAATCGGTGGCAGTGGGTGTATTATATTATATAAAGATAATAATATGTCGTATTTCTTATATCTTACCGTAGAGTTTGATACCTTCACACTGGCTACTTACAGGAGATTATGACGTATCTACGTAGAAGTTCACTCCACCACTCGACATTCCATGATTTATACTTGATAAATGATGATTTAATGAATTTCATTAATTTCCAACATCCATCTAAGTTATTGGTTATACTTTGTCATAACCAATCAGTCATTACCTTTAGCAATAATAAGATAGGATCACAGATATGGGCAGATAATTGCACTTACATTTATTTGTCAAGCTTCCATACAATGATTTACAATTTGCATGGATATATGAATCACTCACGTTCACGCTGTAATAAAATTAATCTTCTAAAAGAGAATTTTCAACTTGGGAACACATGTGATTACTCTACTATGGGTATGACTTCACAGAGCCTTAATTCTTCAAGTGATACATTCATTGTCAGCCAGGATTGATTTTGTCGCAACCAGGCTTCCACACGTGATATTTCCACGGGGATAACAAACCTAGGTTAACACGCTTAGTCTCGAGTCGACGACGGTTCACAGGACGGAGTGGCGGTGGAAGACTCTGTGTGGTGTGGTGTCCCGTCCCCTTTCAGGAGGGAGAGGGTGGAGACGACGTCTTAATTATGCCATGGTCCAGGGGATACTACTTAAAATGAGGTTTTGGGTGTGAAGCGATGAACAGTACAACACTGTTTCACTGCCCATCCCCCTAAAGGCTGGCTAACATACACTAATGGAAAATACATGTCCCAGTTATGCCTCGCCGGGTGTCTTATCTCGAGTAAAACAAACTTTGGAGTTGGTTGCCTGGGTAAGCCTAACGCAACTCATGACACTCACCAAACATCTATGCTCACCACCCTCCCTCACTCTCTCACCCTCCCCCTCTCCCTCTCACCCCTCCCTCACCCTGTCATCCTCCCCCTCACCCTCTCACCACTCCCTCATCCTGTCACACTCCTCCTCACCCTCTCACCCCTCCCTCACCCTAACACCCCTCCTTCACCCTCTCACCCTGTCACCCTCCTCCTCACCCTCTCACCCCTCCCTCACCCTCACTCTCCATCATGCCTTACCACAACACTATCCTTCCCCACCCATCATCCTCTCAACCCCTCTCCTTCACTAACCTAACCATACCACGACCCTCATTCCTTTATTGGTTATTCTTATTTATTTATTTATTTATATATTTATTTATTCATTTATTTATTTATTTATTTCAGTTCAGGTGATGAGGATGATAGGTTCGGGAGAGGTGAGGGGGTATGGTATTATTATTATTATAATAATAATAATAATAATAATAATAATAATAATAATAGTAATAATAATAATAATAATAATAATAATAATAATAATAATAATAAAACGGTTTATTAATAGAGTTGCTGCAGGTGCTGAAAATATACAGACTTACATTTGATTTAGACATAATGATATAATATGCGTTGAATACATTTACAGGGCTGTACAGTATATAAATCAGAAGTTGTTTATTATTCTAACAATAGATGGGATGGTGCTGTTCTTATATCTATCGGTGCGGGCTCTTATGTGCTAAATTTTGTTGTAGTGGTGGACTGTGCGAGGTGGGTGGGGGGCTGCCGGTGGCAGGAGGTGGCAATGACGAGGGTGGTGCATTAGTTCACTGCCAAACCTTGCCAGTGCTTGGTGGTGGAGGTCACTGAGGGATGGTATTTCCAGGGTGGAGAGAACGTTGATGTAGCCGGAGTATTCTGCACTGAGCATGATTCTGCAGGCCCTTTTCTGTACCTTCTCTACCCGACGTTGTTGGGTGGAGTTGAGAGAAGACGACCAGGCTGGTGACGCATACGTTAGTTTGGGGAGAATAAGGCATTGTAGATAGTCCTCAGCCCTGGCGTGGGTTTCCCAAGTGACCTAAGTCGTCGTAGCATGTAGAGTCCGTACGAGGCTGCCTTGACTGTGTTATTTACATGGGCCTTCCAGTCCAGTTTGTGTGTGTGTGTGTGTGTGTGTGTGTGGCGGGGGGGTATTGCCGGAGATGTCTGCTCAGTGACGCGTTATTTTTGTGGACGACATTAAGTGTTATTGATGTGAGAAGTGTTTGGGGTGAGAGAGAGAGACAAGGAAAACAGTGTAGTGGGGTGAGGACGGGCAGGGAGCAATAACACAAAATACACAAAATATGGTCCTTGCTCACTGAAAGCACGCCAAGCTGAAGGTGGAGAGAGAGAGACGAAATGACAAAACAAAAGGGAATATAATGAGATGTGTAAATTAGAAGTAAATGAATGGTGATTTTAGAATAAAGCCAATACTTGTGTTGATGTGAATATGAAAAAAATGTAAATTAGAAAGCATTGAAATATATTTAATTCACCCTTAATCATTTAGGAATGTCAAAGAAAAACAGATTAAATATAAACAAAGAGTGAAAGCTCAACGATAACACCAAAAACCTGATGTAAAAAATCAGATTTATAGAAATTATATTATATATATATATATATATATATATATATATATATATATATATATATATATATATATATATATATATATATATATATATATATATATATATATATATATATATATATATATATATATATATATATATTTATATTTATATAACGAAGAGGAGAACCAGGGAAAACACAAACATCTTGACTAAGTTGGGTTTCTTTTAATCACTAACGTTTCGTTTCGGAAAATCTTTTTCCATCATCAGAAAACAAAAAGTTTTGAAAATGTTTTAAAATACAGGTGATATACAATAAAAACATAACATTATACGAAAATTTTCCTTCGATAAAATTATAAAAAACAGCAATCCAATTTAATACCGACAAAAATGACAAGAGACCTACGTACAAAGCTAAAATCCTACAAATTATAAACTGACTTCTCGAATTGAACTCATCCAGTATCACAAAAAGAAAACTAGGTTCTGTTCACGACGGTAATCTCTCCCCTAATAAGGTGATTTTCAACTACTCAAATCTGTCTCTCTCCCAAGTAGAACAACAAGCTTTATCTAAAGGTCTGAAATATGTTTTTAATCCCCGCAAATTAGACTTTTTTAACCATTTTCTTGGTTTTGAGAGTCTTTTTAAGAAATTGTCTCCTCTCAGTTTATATGATCCAGCATCAAACGGTTTGCATTATTTCATTAACTCTTTCCGCCACTTAGCGTTTTGGTCCTATTATTCATACAACTCGTTCAGCACCAAACAAGCTCTTTCTAAGAAAGAATTTCTCGCACTTAAAAATTTAGCATCCAACGACAATATTATCATCACTAAACCAGACAAGGGTAATGGGGTTATTGTACTCAATAAAACGTCCTACGTTGAGAAAATGATGAATATACTTAACGACCGAAGTAAATTTGCCCCCATTCTAGACGACTTATTCAGGGTAATTCTTAAGTATGAGGACAAGATTAACAGAATTCTTCGTAAACTTAGAAAAAAGAATGTCATTAATGACTCCTCCTTTTTAAAACTCTTTGTTAGCGGATCTAAACCAGGTATCCTGTACGGTCTACCAATCACCTATACGGTCACCAGTCACCTATAATCAGTACTCTGTTAAAGACTCTTTTAGTTTGTTAAGGAACTAACTAGCATCTCGTTCAACAACTGTGTTATGGCTAGCTTTGATATATAGTCTCGATTTACCAACATACCTCTTGCCGAAACTATTGACATATGTACAGATGAACTGTTCTCAAATACTGATATAATTGATGGATTCAATGGACCACAATTTTAAGAAATTTTAAACCTGGCTGTAAATGATTGTTTGTTTTTATTTATAAACAATGTGATGGTGTTGCTATGGGTTCACCTTTAGGTCCCACGTTGGCCAACGCTTTCCTGTCACCACGAGAAACTTTGGCTAACCGAATGTACAGTCCCCCCCTAATTTAAGCTTTTGTTCTATCGTCGATATGTTGATGACACTTTTTTAATTTTCAGATCACTTGATCACGTCCCTATGTTCCTAAATTATTTAAATTCGAAACACGGCAAAATCAAATTTACTTGTGAATTGGAAAAGGACAATATTCTTCCATTCCTTGATGTTAATATCCACCGTCTGCATAATAGTTTCGAGACAGCTTTATACAGAAAACCAACTTTCACTGGTTTGAGTTCCAAATTTTCATCTTTTATTCCTCTTAATTACAAACGTAATCAAGTACGTACTCTTACCAACAGAGCCTATAATATATGTTCAAGCTATTTCCACTTGGGCATTGAACTAAAATACATAAAGGAACCGGCTCTTTAACAATGGTTTCCCATCCCGTACACAGGCCCTCTCAATTTCACCCTTAGAAATAAACTTAGAAGCTTTTCAATGAATTCTATCCACAAATTTCTCTTAGACTAATCCTTAAAACCCAGAGTTCAATTAAAAAATTCTTTAAAATTAAAGACACCATACCCACACACCTGCAATCCTCAGTTGTTTATCAATTTACGTGTGCTAGCTGTAGGACAGCATATATAGGTAAAACAAAAAGATATTTGATAACTCGCACCCATGAACACTTGGGCCGTTCCGTCCGAAGAGGCCAGTTAATCACACAACCACCACATTCAGCTATCCGTAACCTCGCCCACCAACATGACCACCCGTTTTCGCCGTCCGATTTCTCAGTTCTCGGCAGGAGCAACTGTGAGACTGACCTCCTCATTATAGAAGCCTTGCATCAGTATAAAGAAAAGCTCTCCATTTGTGATATGGCTTCCTGTGAATTGTTGTGTTTTTCGTACTAAGGCTCGTCTAAATTAAGGTAATACCCCTTGTATAATTATATTTCACACTTTTTTATTCCTGATTTTAGCTTTGTACGTAAGTCTCTCGTCATTTTTGTCGGTTTTAAATTGGAGTGCTCTTTTTTTTAAATTTATCGAAGGTAAATTTTCGTATAATGTTATGTTTTTATTGTATATCACCTGTATATCACCTCTTCGTTATGAAACTACGCTTTCCACGTAACAAGTCCATTGCTGAAGTCATATATATATATATATATATATATATATATATATATATATATATATATATATATATATATATATATATATATATATATATATATATATATATATTTCATTAGCCCAATAAAGCACGCAAACTTCTACATATAATCAACACCTCACCCTGCCAGGATTCGAACCCACGGCCCACGACTGTGACCGGGAAACGCTACTTCTAGACCACCAGGATACAAAAAGCAGTCCTACTGTAGACTCTCTTATATTTCACACAAAGCCTGTTCAACGAGCTTATGGCGCCGTGAACCTCTAATGGGGACTACCCGTATCACTTAGGTGGTCAGAGTAACGTTTTACCAAATCTGGCTTCGAAACACGAGGATTCATATATATTTCATTAGCCCAATAAAGCACACAGACTTCTACATATAAACAACACATCACATATATATATATATATATATATATATATATATATATATATATATATATTGTTACGAACCACGCCACCAATTGTCATGATCTACCTACCCAGCACCACGAGCAACGCCATCTAGGGACGAAACACGAGTATGACTCGTCTTAGTTACCACTCCCGGGTTTCCCTTCTCCATATCCTGGTTGTTGCGTCACCTCCTCAAAGTCTTCTTGTCAGCTCCAGTTCGAGGAGACTTCAGTTCACTCTGGGAAGTGACCACAGGATCACCTATCCTGGAAACCTACGGCACAGTGACTACCTACCGTCTTCTACAATACTCAGCCTTACTCGTCAGCCATCTCAGCTCCGCACTTAAGTATTTGTAATCTTATATTGCCTCCCCCACGTCCACTTGCTTCAAAATTGTTTATGTTGTATAAATATGTATATACTGTTAATGTTTAGGTTAAGTATGGTTAAGGGTAAATTATAGAAAGCTGAATATTTTGTTAAGGAATTTATGGTACTTTATTATACACAACAAAAACTCTCATCCTTTGTCTACCCTTTTATAGTCCGATTGTCTTTGTTTTTTTTTGTTGTTGCCTGTTGGGATCTGGGTAGACTTTTAACTATATTCTAAATCCCCAACTCGTATCAAATGGCGACCGTGACAGGACCCGACCTTAAGTACCATATTCCTTCCTCCCTTGTAACTCCTTGTTAATTATTCCTCCCAGTCGCTTCTGTTCACAATTGCTTTACGGTGGTTTAAAGTTTCCTTCATATGTGTGTGCATATATTGGTATTATCGTACAGTAAGAGTGACAGACGTAGGATATTAGGTTCCAAGTGTCATAAGGCTTACCTGTTATTACACGTGGCAGTCGTGTAGTAAGTCTTATCGAGTGAAGGGAAGAATCTGGATCTGTTTAATGCCATACCCTCGCTCCAGAGTCGGTTGTTCCATAGTCACTAGTTTAGGGTGAAGTGATATCTTGGGACGCCCCGCTCTACCAGGACCCCATAATTATAAAGCATCAATTATTGTTCTTCTCAGTATCTCATTCGCTGTCAATAATCAAGTAACTCAAGGGTTGTTAATCCGGATCTTTATATTAATGCCGTAATACGCCCTTCCTGTTTCAAGTATCTAAGGGTTGTTAATCCGGATCTTTATATTAATGCCGTAATACGCCCTTCCTGTTTACTCAGGGTTGTTAATCCAGATCTTTATATTAATGCCGTAATACGCCCTTCCTGTTTACTCGAGGGTTGTTAATCCGGATCTTTATATTAATGCCGTAATACGCCCTTCCTCTTTCAAGTCTCTTATCCTTATCTAAGGATCTTATCAGAAGAACAATATTCATAAGTGTAATTTCCCTAGGTATAACTTGGTTAGTTTCCGGGAGTTTCTGGTTATCCACTGCCGTGATATTTTCTAGGGTAATCCACTTATCTTATCTTTTGACCATTAGTTAATTTATCCTAGTTTTCTTAACAATGGCCACCTCAGGTTTTGATCTCCAGGATTTTATTGAAAATCCTTCCGTAGCTAAATTACGTGTTAATATCCTGAAGAAAGAATGGAAAGAAATAGCCAACTATTACAATATCCCATTTTCACAGCAACTGAGTAAGGAAATGTTATAAAATCATGTAATTGAAATGTTGGTTCAACAAGAAGTTTTAAAAGAATCCACTGTTGACCGATTAACGCCCATGTCCAAGAAACTTCAACCACTATCCACCACCCCTCCTCACTCAGAAGTTGCCTCAGGTCTGGCTAGCCCTCAAGAAAAAGCACAAAGAGTAGACGCCTTAGAACTAGAACGAGCTAGGTTCGAGTTCGAAATCAAAATGAAAGAACTCGAGTTGGAACAGGCCAAGTTGGAGCAGGAGAAAAAGTTGGAACAGGCCAAGTTGGAGCATGAGGAAAAGTTGGAACAGGCCAAGTTGGAACAGGCCAAGTTGGAACAGGCCAAGTTGGAGCAAAAGTTGGAGCATGAGGGAAGGTCGGAACAGGCCAAGTTGGAGCATGAGGGAAGGTTGGAACAGGCCAAGTTGGAGCAGGAGGTTAGACTGAAAGAACTACAGGTGAAAGAGATAGAAGTCACCTTAACATCGGAGTTTAAATCAAAAGAAGTGGCATTAAAAGAGAAACTAGCTGCTTTCAACCCTGCTAATGCTTCTTGCCTTGTTCCCGGGTTTGATGAATCCGATATGAACGGGTCATTTAGGACTTTTGAGAAAATAGCCGGGAAGAATGAGTGGCCAGAAGACCAGTGGGTGTCGGTGTTGGTTCCTAAATTATGTGGTAAGGCTCGTAGAGTTTATAACTGTTTAGACCAGACTGACGACTATGATAACGTAAAAAAGAATATCCTCACCTCTTATGCTATCACGCCAGATGGATACCGGCAGAAGTTTCGTAAACTGACCAAACCATTTTCACACACCTTTGTTGAGTTTGCTCAAGAAAAGCTTAGGTTTTTTAAGAAGTGGTTAGAGGCTACAGAGACCTCCACATTTCAGAATTTGTTAAATTTGGTAGTCCTGGAGGAGTGGAAGAGCAAGATACTATTTCACATCTTGAAGCATGTGGAGGAGCGTGCAGAGGTTAATTTAGGGCGTGCGGCTGAGCTGGCTGATGCGTACGCCTTGCTGGTGGAGTTACTGGGCAGTAGAGAACGTGGTACTTCCCGACATGTTAGGTCCTCCTCTGATGATAACTTTGGGGGCGTGAGTGGTAGGTCGAAAGGTCCCACACCTACCTCCCCTGACGCAACCAAGTTTACTTGTTCTTACTGTAAAAACCCAGGCCATACGATCCAGACTTGTAAACACCCAAATTGTCGAATTGCTGAAAGTAGTTCCCTGGATCCCAAATCCAAACCAATAGCAACCACCAATGTGGAAAGGCCCCATCAGGATCTCTTCTCTTCATTCACCTATGAGGGAAAAATTTCAATCATAGAGGGGTCTCGTTCTTTCCCTATTCGTATACTACGTGATACGGGCGCAGCACAATCTATCCTCCTGTTTAACGTCATTCCTAATATATCTACCGCATTTACTAACGAGAGTGTTCTAATTTCAGATCTCTCATCCCATTCTTCCTATCCCTTAGCTAAAGTGCACCTCCAATGTCCCTTGATTACTGGGGAAGTGCAAATAGCCATTAGGAAAGATCCAATGCCTGTGAGCGGCATTCATTTATTATTGGGTAATGACTTGGTAGGAGATCTAGTGGTTCCCAACATAAAGACAGTCGACTCTCCCTTACCTGTCAACTCCACCACTGACCTTGAAGAAACTATTCCTCACCTTTTCACATCTTGTGCTGTCACCCCGTCACAGAGTGTGCGAAATGGGCCCTCTTCATCGAAAACCACCTCCAATATCTTCCTACCCACAGAAGATCTGTACAATAAGACCATTAGTAAGGATGAGCTCATTAAAGCCCAACAATCTGATCCATCTTTGAATAAACTTCATCATGCAGCAGTTGAGGGTAAAGATTTTAACACCCTTCCGTGTTTTTATTATCAGGAAGGGGTTTTGATGAGGGCCTATAGGCCCCCTGAGCTTGCCCATCTAGACACGTGGTCTCAAATACATCAAGTGGTAATTCCCTCCTCAGTCAGACCAGCATTAATTGCCCTTGCCCATGATGGTATTTCAGGACATTTGGGAATCCTGAAAACATATAAAAAGCTCCTCCAACACTATTACTGGCCTGGACTTAGGAAGGATGTGTCAAAGTACCTAAAATCTTGTCATATTTGTCAAATGGTAGGAAAACCAAATGAAAGTATACCAGCAGCTCCCATTAAGCCCATCCCAGTATTTTCTACACCATTTGAAAAGATTGTTGTGGATTGTGTGGGCCCATTACCAAAGACTAAGAAGGGAAATCAATTCCTGCTCACAGTTATGGATACCAGTACACGTTATCCTGAGGCTTTTCCCCTTAAAAGCATCACTTCCAAAAATGTAATCAAACCTCTTTTGCGCCTTTTCACTTCAGTGGGCATTCCTAAAGAGATCCAATCCGATCAGGGCACCAATTTTACGAGCAATCTTTTCGAACAGGTGATGAAAGACCTCAGTGTGGACCATTGTACATCTTCGGCTTACCACCCACAATCCCAAGGTTGCTTGGAACGGTTCCATCAAACTTTCAAATCAATGCTCAAAAAATACTGTATAGAACACCAAAAGGAATGGGATGAAAGCATAGACTTGTTACTCTTTGCCATCAGGGAATGTCCCCAGGAGTCATTGGGTTTCTCCCCGTTCAAGTTACTATATGGGAGACAAATTAGAGGACCCCTTAAAATAGTAAAGGAGCAGTGGTTTGACACTCCATCTATTAAGCCCCCAACAGTTTCCCAATACATTGACACTTTACGGGACAAATTAACTGAAGTCCGAACCATTACTCAGTCAAACTTAAAAAAAGTCCAAGAAAAAATGGTGAAGTCCCAACCTAAATTAGTTGAAAGATCATTTTCTCCAGGTGACAAAGTGTTACTCTTTCTACCCATTCCAAGCTCTCCCCTTAAAAGCAAGTTTACTGGTCCCTATATAGTTGCTAATAAACTATCTCCCATCAACTATATTGTCCATACTCCTGATCGCCGAAAAGATTCACAATTTGTTCACATTAATCTTATGAAACTTTACCATTCCAGGCAGTCAGAGGAAGACATCCCAGAGGCTATGAGCCTACCTGTATTGCATACGGTTTTGTCAGGGCCGGAGCCGGAGACAGATGACATGGATCTATTGGAGAATTTAGACTTCCCTCTACCTAAAGAAAACCCTGCTAACAGTCACATACTCAACAACTTGGATGAGTATTTTTCTGTTTTGAATCCATCTCAAGCAAAAGATCTCACTAAGTTATTATCAACATTTCCTAATGTCACGTCAGACCTCCCAGGGTTTTGCAATATACTTAAACATGATATTAAGCTAATCTCAAATGATGTACAACCCATTAGGCAATCAGCATATCGACTAAATCAACAAAAAAGAGAGATTATGAAAAAGGAGGTAGATTTTTTGTTAAAACATAACTTAGCTGAGCCTAGTACCTTCCCCTGGGCTTCACCTTGCCTTCTCATTCCAAAACCCGATGGCACCTTTCGTTTCTGTACCGATTATCGTAAAGTGAACCAGGTCACTGTCTCAGACTCCTACCCTTTACCTTTGATTGAAGATATAATAGACAGCATAGGCTGTGCCAAATTTATCAGTACGGTGGACTTATTGAAAGGATATTATCAAGTAGGACTCGCGGATAGGGCAAAAATAATCTCAGCATTATAACTCCATTTGGTCTTTTTCAATATTTGGTTATGGCGTTTGGCTTTTCTAATGCTCCGGCCACGTTTCAGAGGGCCATCAATTACCTGATTCAGGACCTAGGTGGGACGTTCGCCTACCTGGATGACCTGGTGGTGGTGTCGGACGGCTGGGACGAATATCTGGTGCGTTTGGAGGTACTGTTCGCACGACTGCAAGAGACTGGATTCACCATAAACCTGGCTAAATCTGCTTTTGGCCGGGCATCAGTGACTTACCTGGGACATATCGTTGGGCATGGTATGGTGAGACCCAAGGACGCAAACGTTAGAGCCATCTTGTCCTTCCCCACTCCAAGGACGAGGAAGGAACTCATGCGCTTCCTGGGGATGTGCGGCTACTACCGTCGGTTCTGCAGTAACTTCTCCAGCGTGGCCGGACCCCTCACAGACCTTACCAGTTCTGCGGTCCCTTACATCTGGAACCAGAGGTGCGACCAGTCTTTCCACCGCCTCAAAGCCTTCCTTGCCTCCAAGCCTGTAGTCCACCCCCCTGACTACACCTCGCCCTTCCATCTGCAAATCGACGCTAGCGGTGTCGGAGTGGGGGCTGTGCTCCTACAACCCGACCCAACCACTGATGTCCTTCACCCTGTGGCATATTACTCCGCCAAGTTGAAAAAACATCAGACCAACTACTCGACCATAGAGAAGGAGGCCCTGGCTCTGGTGTTGGCAATAAAGAAGTTTGAATGTTACCTCCAGTCTTGCCCACAAACAACCCTAGTCTTCACCGACCATAACCCACTCACGTTCATCCAAACCAACAAGACCTCCAACCAGCGAATCCTCCGCTGGGCTCTCCTCACCCAGCCCTATAATCTACAAGTCCGGCACATAAAGTGGGTGGACAACCTGATTGCGGGCTCCTTATCCCGAGCTCCAGTGGAAATGCAGCAGCTACTCTCCAGACGCACCAGGTGATCACCTCCTTCGCGCCCGCGCTACGGAGGTCTTTGGAGGGGGGGTGTGTTACGAACCACGCCACCAATTGTCATGATCTACCTACCCAGCACCACGAGCAACGCTATCTAGGGACGAAACACGAGTATGACTCGTCTTAGTTACCACTCCCGGGTTTCCCTTCTCCATATCCTGGTTGTTGCGTCACCTCCTCAAAGTCTTCTTTGTCAGCTCCAGTTCGAGGAGAGTTCAGTTCACTCTGGGAAGTGACCACAGGATCACCTATCCTGGAAACCTACGGCACAGTGACTACCTACCGTCTCCTACAATACTCAGCCTTACTCGTCAGCCATCTCAGCTCCGCACTTAAGTATTTGTAATCTTATATTGCCTCCCCCACGTCCACTTGCTTCAAAATTGTTTATGTTGTATAAATATGTATATACTGTTAATGTTTAGGTTAAGTATGGTTAAGGGTAAATTATAGGAAGCTGAATATTTTGTTAAGGAATTTATGGCACTTTATTATACACAACAAAAACTCGCATCCTTTGTCTACCCTTTTATAGTCCGATTGTCTTTGTTTTGTTTTTTTTTTGCCTGTTGGGATGTGGGTAGACTTTTAACTATATTATAAATCCCCAACTCGTAATAATATATATATATATATATATATATATATATATATATATATATATATATATATATATATATATATATATATATATATATATATATATATATATATATGTGTGTGTGTGTATATATATGCTGATAACCAAAAGGAAAGAAGAAAACACGAAGTTCCCAAGCACTTTCGTGTAATTCACATCTTCAGGGGTGAGTACAGAATAAAGAGAAGTACAAAACAAGGTGTATATATACAGAGGAGGGTGAGACCAGGTCCACAATGGTCAGGTATTAGGTAATGACCCTACTAACCCTACCAACCTTCTCACCTGGTTACTAGGTGAGAAGGTTGGGTCACCTTGCCCTCTGTCCTGACTACCATTTGGTGCCTTTGCAGCAAGTGGAGCAGTTGTCCAAACCTTCACATATATTTGGGCAAAGAAAATGCACAAATCTCTTAGTCCTCTGTTCTCCTTTGGAGTAAGCTTAAACTGAGAACGGAATAACAACACTTTGAAGGAATAAATGGTCTTTGCATCGTGCATTGCACCAGGAGCAGAAAATCGTACTCCCCGAGAAGGTGATGTGCCAAGGAAGATGGAGGCCAGCTCTAGCAGCTCTCGTTAATCATCTCGAAGCTGTCTCAAATAGAGCCTTCTCAATGAAGCTGGTTAGATCGTCCCTAACAGCTCTGACCGATTCTTCTGCCAGATCGTCGGTGGAGGAGTCTTCAAACTTCTGCTTGTCAATTTGTTCCCATTTGGCTTTTAATCTTCGGAACAGCTGTATGTCAGGAGCAGCTCAGTGCCCCATTACAGCTTCTAAAGCAGCTCCAGCTACAAGTTCTAGTACATGGTGGCGGCAGACAAAATATAGCAAATCACGACCCAGCAACTGCTCACTTTTGACACACGCACCCTTGTGGTGACCAGTATTTGAGCTTGTTGTATCAAAACACATGCCATGCACGATGTCTGCAATGTGCCATTGCTGCAAAGCTTTCACAAGAGCTTTTGCTTGTTCATCACCAGTACCAGAGGGAAGTTTTGGAACAGCAAGAAGGTGGGAGGTGCCATTGCCTGAGACAAGAACTGGGAGTCTGTCAACATGGCCCCCATGCCCTGTCAAATCAGGCATCAATTTACCATCCCAGTGAATAATTAAAACTGACTCTGGTTTGAAGTTTGAAAGGATTTCAGTTGCCCTGCTACTGCGATGATGCTGACGTTACCTCCTGAGGCTTGATCGATTCAGAATCAATTCACTGACATCATGGCCCAGACTCCGAGCAGTTTGGGTGAAAATGTGCATTAGGGTGTGTGATAGGAGGGAAGATCAGCTAAAACTAATGGCCCATCACTTTTTTGGTAGATTTTAGTGTATATAAACAGAAAATAATTTCAGTTTCAATATTTTGCAACCTTTTGCTAGGTAAATTTTAGCGTGAAATTTATCGAAAATCTAACGTACAGCTGCATTAGTGCATTACAATTAAATAGTGAACATTGCTTTCTGACTTCATTCTTTAACAACCCAACTAACAATATTTTTTCTGTTTCAGATTCTGATGCATTTATAAGTTGATAATATTTGCGATGGCTGCTTGTGTCAGGACGAGGAACCAAAAATCCAGCCATCTCAGTCACTATCTTGGGTCTGGGAGAGAGCTCCTGAAGTCGGAGTTGCCTACATTGAGAGATGCTTTGAGATACGGTGTTTTAATCAGGCAAATCAGTGAAAAGAACCAAAGAACTTACACAAACAAAGACATTGCCAGTGATATGACCAAAGCTGTCTTGGCACAGTACACTCTGGCTAACGCTCAGTTCAAGCCTCCAGTCATAACAAGTCAGAAGAAGATTAGTGAGAGACTGCTAGCCAGTTGGGAAAAGGCAAGAGATATCTCTCTTGGGAGAGGAAAACTTGCAGTTAAGGACAGCTTTGCCAAGCAACTGGATCAGTTATTTGACATAATTACTTGCAAGTGCCCAATTGTTCTCTGTCCTGAGTTTGGATGCGATCGTGACTGTAAATCCGAGGCCCACATCTCCTGTATTTGCAAGCGTGAACTGAAGATTCCTGTGATCGAACTGGCATTTGTCAAAGCACAGAGAGAGAAGACTGGCAGTATAGGGGCTCTCATGATTTCTAGCCAAGATATTCCGGAGTCCAAGAGACAGAAGGCTGCCACAGAGAGACAGAAGAGGAGAAGAGTTGCCGGGGAAAAGAGACTTGAGAAGGCCCAGGGTGAGGTAAAAAAGGCCGATGATTGGAGTCAAGCTGATTCAGAGTTTAATGACTTCCCCATGGCTGATCCGAGTGCTGACCAGGAGAATGGTGACTTTGTCCCTAACCCAGAAAATAATGATCCCAAACCTTCCAGGCATAAAATTCGAAATAGGAAAGATATACCGAGCATAGCTCTGGCCAGCATGCGACACCACACTGGTCTCAGAGAAACTGCAGAGATAGCAACAGCTGCCTGGATTGCCGGTGGTTTGATAACACCTGATGATAGATCATAACAAAGTAAGGAGAGCTCAGGAGAAACTTGTCAGTAACCTAGAAGAGAAGTTTGATAAGGGGATAAGAGAAAATGGAATCAATTGTTTGTTCTTTGATGGGAGAAGGGATGACACTAAAGTGTTCATGAAAGTTGGAGATTCTGACAAGTTGTTCCCTGCCATGGTGAAGGAGGAACACTACTCCTGCTGCAGTGAACCAGGAGGGAAGTATTTGTGGCATTTCACTCCAGAAGAAGATGACATCGAGGAAACCAGCTGAGATAGTGGCAGATAACTTGTTGTTGTGAACTGAAGCAGAGAGAGAGGGTAATAGATAGACCCTGCAGGCCATTGGAGGGGGACAGCACCAACACAGAAACCTGGGGAGATTGTAAGGGGGGGGTCATACAGTGGATAAGAGCGGAAGATTGGGAGGAAGCTGGTCTCTGGTTCGCTGTGACCTCCGCACCAACGAGTTGCCACTCAGACATCTGATCCAGGAGCTGGATGGCAAGACTCTTTCAAACAACAGATGGTCTGGTCCTCTTAACCTTAAGATGCTGGACTCTGTCACTGAGTTAGAAATAAGTCGAGCTTTGAAAAAATGCACAGTTATTGCTCCTCGTTGAGCTTGCACATACTGTCATTGACGACCTGAGTACTGACCAATTACTATGGTTACATGATTTGCAGTGCCATCAAAAGCTGGGGTCCTGCCTGATAGACTTGCTTACCCTGCAGATAGGTCCAGTCTCACATTCTGCATTGGCTCCTGCTTGGCTCTGGGTTACTGAAATTTGGGCCAGCTCATCACCAAACTGAAAGAACCAAGCTTCACAACCTGAGACTTGGCTAAATACAGCCATGTTGAGTGTCTACTTGCCGCAGTGGTTCAACACCAAGAGTCAAGTCATCGTTCTCCGAAGGTCCGAGCATCATTCTCTTCAGCAGGCTCTGAAGAGAGTCAGCAGAAGGTTATTCAGATTATTGGAACAGACTGTGAGGAGATCTTCCTGTGTTGCCACTCATCCGAGCAGTTCTGGTGTGTGCTCTGCAGTAAGGATGAGGAGAGGAGAGAAGTGGCAGTCAAAAAGATCTTGGATATGGAGACTTATGAGAGGATCTGGGCATGACAAGAATCAGTTGGGTAGCTGATTCCTTCAGGGTCAGGAAGACTCCTGAGAATCAATCTGGAGTGCCAAGACCCTCACTGATCTCATAGATCTGGATAACATCCAAGGGCTGGCAGTAGGCCCCCTCTTACCTGCAGCCTCACCAATGTTCAGTCAGAGCTTTCTGGGACAACCCCATACATGTCCCTGCCTGGCCCCTCGCACACCCAGGTATAGGCGTTGTGTACAGCAAGTGGCGAGGGCCATCAGTCAAATTGGCTGCAGCCAGGAAGGGAGGGAGAGAGCTACATCCAGCTCAAGGTGGTCAGCAGGGAGGTGATGAGTAGAAACAGAAAAGACATTCTCTATGGTGTGCAGCAACAGGTCGTAGTAAATAAAAACCGGTTTTTGTATTTGATGATTTTTGTTTTCTAAAGGAATATTAAATTTAATAAATGTGTCAGAATCATTCGTTTCACTATTGCGGATCATTTGTCTAATAAATTGACCTGATACATTTTTTACTTTACTTTAAAATATGCTATTTAGTGGTGTTGGTAAAGGGTGGGAATACTGAATTTTCATAAGATTTCAAGTTAAAATTTACCCTGTAAACAGGCGAGCTTTTTCAAATCTGAAGATATGCATGATTCTGCACATAGAACTACATCCATTAATACCATGGGCGATTTTCAAACTCAAAAAATTCGCCTCCGTACTTGAGCTTACCCCTAATGTGTGCATGGCCATTCTATCTGAGGACTTGGTCCGATCTAATGCTGCAAGTTCTAGAAGTTAGAACTTCTTCGTCCACGCTTCTGGACAGTAGGTGGAGTTTGAAGTGCTGATGGGCCAAGAACTGGGTTGGATTCCTCAGAAGCGATACTACTGCTGTCCAAGACAACGATGGCCTGGGATTTTTGGCTTCTTCCTCTGCACTGTCTGCAGCCAACTTCCTTTCATTGCTTTCTTGAGTTTTCTCGTCGTTTCTGTCTTTTCAGGAATACTTTGTCAAGAGATGACATTGCCCCGACGCCTTTTTTCTCGTTGTGCTATTAAGAAATCCTATCCTCCTGAACTGTCATCATATTGAAAGCATTCACATGTGCAATGTCAAAGATCTTCAAATGTTTCAGTGAACTCTTTCTCTTTCTGCTTTTGAGTTTCTATCTTTCTTGAGAGTTCTTTTTCAAACTACTCCCTTGTCAAACATTTTGTGCACTTGATTCCAATCTGGTTTGTGGTGTGTGGGAATGTTTGCTTTTTTAAATTGAAGAACTTTGTCTGTGACTTCCCCAGCTGCCACTCTGATGTTTTTTTCTGTAATGCGTTGCAGGCTATACTAACACTTGCCTGTTTGAAGGTAACTTAGCCCCTGTAATGTCATCACATAATGTCTTTATCAAATTCACATTTTCTCGTGTTTTTACTCCTGCATTAGCCAATTTGACCTGAGGAATAAGAAATTAAATATTAATATAAATTAATAATGAGAATACTCTGCAGAACTGTTTCTAATTTCCCAATCATCAATCACGACCAGCAAAAACTCAACAATCGTGCCAAATGCGACGCACTAGTGGTGGGCGGAATCGGCTACAAATAATCGACTACATCGATTACTTAATTTTTGACAGCTTTGAGCAACCTCCTAAATATTAATATATTTAAAAATAACTCTACACACAATGTTTTTTCCTAAATGGACACTTTTAGCAGGGTCTGTGGTAGAAAATTCAAGTTAATAGAATACGCAACCAATATATATATATATATATATATATATATATATATATATATATATATATATATATATATATATATATATCACTATATATATGTATATATATGTATATGCTGATATCCACAAATAAAGAAGAAACACAGAGTTCCCAGTCGCTTTCGTGTGATTCACTCTTCAGGGTGAGTACAGACTAGCCTTTCACCTGAGATAATTAGCTCGTGTTTTCTTTCCTTCTATATATATATATATATATATATATATATATATATATATATATATATATATATATATATATATATATATATATATATATATATATATATATATATATATATATATATATATATATATATATATATATATATATATATATATATATATATATATATATATAAATATATATGTAATATTCAGAAATTTCAGAGTAATTTCAAATGCCCGCCATTAGCGATACTGAGCGTTCAAGGTCATCGGAGGGGAGAGAGCGCTTCCTGCTCACAGCGAGAGATGGTGGAACTAGGCCTATATGATATTAAATGTAATTCACCGAATTAATAATGATGCGATTCATGAAGTAAGGGACTATTATTGAATTTGAAATTATTATAGATCGTTTATCAGTCTGAATAATGTTACGGGTGTCCCAAGGAGTTATTAGTTAGGCGGAAAATATATCACGTAGGCCCAAGCTAACGCCTTGAGAGGACACGAGGCGGGCTCTCTCTCAGTCGCGGGGAGGAGTCAAGCAAACAAGACGTCCCTGCGCGTCCGTCACAGAAATAGTCACGTGGCCTAGTCACCTGTGTTGCGCTATTGCCGTATAACAAGTAAGTCTCATGCGATCTCAGACAGGGTTAGATAGGGCAGTGGTAAAGTAAACTAGAGCTAACAGTGAGTTCATTTCAGGGTTTCCGTCAGAACCCACTTGACTGGAGTTGACCGGAGTTGACCGGAGTTGACTGCGAGAGATTGACTGCCGTTTGAGACTGCCGTTGATGATTGAGGGTGGCGATTGTCGCCATTGGACCGATCAGTGTAGGCCTGTCACTGTTTAGCGGGGTGGCAAAGGATCTCTTGAGTGAACGAGTGCTTCCGACAACTAAAACGACGGGACCAGCATCAGCAGTGGGTGATCAGTTCTTACCACTCGGGGGCACAACACCACATGTCCCGAGCAGCTTAGTGAAACCCTCTTGCTAACGGGAAGCTAAAGTTTCTCTCAACTGTACAAGGTCTGATTGGCTCACTCCCTTCCGCTTTATGGACGCACTGGGAGTACACTGAGGCTATCTGAGTAAACTAATGGTCACACACTGAGACCGTGAGTCTAGGTCTTTAGGAGATACCTAGAGGAACATCTTTCCTCCCTTATTACGGGTGTAGTTAACACCATTCCTCAGACTGATATTATCTTGACGTGTGTAGTTAATAGTCCTAAATAATTTTGATAGTATTGTTTTGAATGTTTGTGCCATTAAGTGGAACCAGAGTGATACTGTGATTTGATTCTTTTAATGCATCTAATTGTTCTTCATAATTCTGATCTCAGGTATAACCTTGTTCCCCAGAGTAGTGGTTAAGTTAGGTTAGGAAGTGTGCATCTGTTGGGGTGCTATTATTTTGTTGAAAGCCCGTAAGGCCTATTCATTGTAGAGTATTTAATTTCTTATTTTTATTACCATTTCCTCAGTGACTGATATTATTTTGTTGAAAGCCCTTAAGGCCTATTCATTGTAGAGTATTTAATTTCTTATTTTTTATTACCATTTCCTCAGTGACTGATATTATTTTGTTGAAAGCCCTTAAGGCCTATTCATTGTAGAGTAGTTAATTTCTTATTTTTTAATACCATTTCCTAAGTGACTGATATTATTTTGTGAAAGCCTTTAAGGCCTGTTTCATGGGTGCAAGCAACATTTCTTAATACTTCAAATTTATTGTTGCCTGTGTTTCTAATAATTTCTATATCATGTATAACTTTTATTCCCAGAGTAGTGTTTTAAGTTTAAGTTAAGAGGTGCGCATATTGGTGTACCATTATTTGATTGTGTTTGTAGTGTTGGAGGGAATATAAGTGTCAAAATTTTACAGTGTGTCTCATTCATCCCAGTCACAGACGCTATCCTTCCACGGGTCACGGACAATTCATTTTGTTTAGTAGATTTAAGTGTTCTTGTGCTGGTTCGGGATTTTCTCAAAGGGGCGCTTCCACTGCCATTACCATCTATTAATTTTTAATAAACCCCAAGTCAAGTGAGAAATTAAGTAAATTCCGACCGGTTACATATATATATATATATAATTATATATGTATATATATATGTATATATATAATTATATATGTATATATATATGTATATATATATGTATATATATAATTATATATGTATATATATATGTATATGTATATATATATATATATATATATATATATATATATATATATATATATATATATATATATATATATATATATATATATATATATATATATATATATATATATGTATATATATATAAACAGTATATAACTCCATATCTTCGTCATCAATCTGTGTTATACAGTCAGAGACTAACAATTTAGTTTCTTTCATAACATAAGATGTCAATCACCTTGAGACTGTAGGTGTCATAATTTTCCCAGAATGCCATAAAAAACCTATTTCCAGGTTGGTATTGACGGCATCCTCTCCTTCACTGTCCGTCGGAAATCAGATCCCAGCATCAATTGTGAGAGTATTCAGGGGCCAACGAGACTCACATCCGTGCCGGTGGTGCGCTAATATGGAGGGTGGCAGCATCACCGCTAGCAGAAATGGGGGCTGCGGGATAACTGGGTACACCACCACTTCCCCACAGTCCGACCTTAATGCTGTTATCTGCCTGATGTTGTTGCTCGCTGGCTGGTCCGGCTGTATGGCCTTGGGTGTTACTGGCGCCTACTGAGGTATATTGTTTTTGTCTACATACATACTTCCTTACACACATACTACCACACACCATACTGCCCACATACACACACAGTCACATGCATGCTTAAGCAAATTCTCTTGAAGGGAGGATCTGAGGGCGAGAGTCATATAAAATAGTTTTGTTTATATAGTGATTCCCATGATGTACCTAAGCACGTAATGTGTATAATCCTCGTTATATTGATCCTAGTCCATAAATGTTCACCCAGCATGATACACTGCTGTCATGGTTTTGGTTTTCGGGGTGGTGTAAGAGTGGATTATATTATATAAAGATTATAATATGTTGTGTTTCTTATATTTCTTACCGTAGAGTTCGATACCTTCACACTGGTTACTTACAAGAGATTATGGTGTATCTACGTAGAAGTTCACTCCACCACTCGACATTCCATGATTTATACTTGATAAATGATGATTTAATGAATTCTATTAATTTCCAACATCCATCTAAGTTATTGGTTATACTTTGTCATAACCAATCAGTCATTACCTTTAGTAATAATAAGATAGGATCACAGATATGGGCAGATAATTGCACTTACATTTATTTGTCAAACTTCCATACAATGATTTACAATTTGCATGGATATATGAATCACTCACGTTCACGTTGTAATAAAATTAATCTTCTAAAAGAGGGAATTTTCAACTTGGGAACACATGTGATTACTCTACTATGGGTATGACTTCACAGAGCCTTAATTCTTCAAGTGATACATTTACTGCCAGCCTGGATTGCTTTTGTTGCAACCAGGCTTCCGCACAAGAACTTCTTTCCACGGGCAATAACAAAAAAAAAAAGTACTCTTGGGTTACCACACATAGTCTCGCATCACTGACAGTCACTGTAGACGGTTGTTGCGGCAAGGAGAACTGGTAAGCGTGACTTGAATTAACCACTTAGGTGCAATAGACCAGTCTGGATTCCTTTTGTCGCAACCAGGCTTCCACATGTGATATTTCCACGGGGATAACAAACCTAGGTTAACACACTTAGTCTCATGTCGATCACGGTCACTGTAGACGGGTGTAGTGCAGGAGAACTCTAAGCGTGAATTGATTAACCATTTACTGTAGGTTTGATAGGCCAGCCCGGATTGCTCTTGTTGCAACCAGGCATCCATACGTGATATTTCCACGGGGATAACAAACCTAGGTTAACACGCTTAACCTCGTGTCGGTGACGATCCACCGGAGTGGCGGTGGAGGACTCTTGTGTGGCGTTCCGCTCCCTTCAGGTGGGAGAGGATGGGGACGTCTTGGCTATCCCATGGCCAAGGGATACTACTTAAAAGGAGGTTTTTGGGTGTGAGGCAACAGTACAACACTGTCTCATTGTCTCACCCTAAAGGCTGGCTAACATACCACTAATGGAAAATATATGTCCCAGTTATGGTGCCTTATCTCTAGTAAAACAAACTGGAGTTGGTTGAGTGGGTAAGCCTAATGTAACCCATGACAACTGCTTCAAGTGGATTTCATTGAATTTATTTTGTATTGATGCTTATTATTATTTGTATTAAGAATTTACACAGACTTCCAGGCACATTATTTTAAATTATCGGTAAGAAATGAATGTCCTTCTAACAATGCCGTATAGATTACACTTGTGTAA
Source organism: Homarus americanus (assembly GCF_018991925.1). NCBI lineage: Eukaryota > Metazoa > Arthropoda > Malacostraca > Decapoda > Nephropidae > Homarus > Homarus americanus. The sequence continues at coordinate 2,850,709 of NW_024732867.1, read as the reverse complement.
GGAAATACCACGGGGTTGACCCTTTGTGTGGATAACCTCATGTGACCTTTCTTCCAGTTGATACTTGTTACTGCTTCGAGAGGTTAAGGGGGAAACTGATTTACTTTCTGTGAGGAATTGTAAAAACTCAGACTATATGGTAGATCCAGATGCTGTAGCAGTGTAGCTACTGAAGGAGTGTTACGTTTTAGATGCAGGAAAGTGGTTTTCTTACCGCAGAACTCAGATACCTTCACACTGGTTACTCACCCAGGAGATTATGGTGTATCACTACGTAGAATTTCACTCTGCTTCCGGCATTCAATGCGTTGTGTACTTGATAAATGATGATTTAATGAATTCCATTAATTTCCAACATCCATCTAAGTTATTGGTTATACTTTGTCATAACCAAATAGTCATTACCTTTGGTAATAATAATAATAGAGGGATCACAGATACGGGCAGATCATTGCACTTACGTTTATTTGGCACAATTCCATACACTGGACTTATAATTTGCATGGATAGGTCAGTCACTCACATTCACGCCACAGTACCGTAAGTTATAAGGGAGAGTTCGTCGACCTGGAGAATTAATCGTTTAGATCTATTAGGCCGGTCAGGAGTGCTCTTGTAGCAAACAGGCCCTCACCATTGATCACTTCCTTTACAGGATGTGTTAACTTGTCGCTGGACTTAACAACAATCTCGGGGATTTGCACACACAGACTTGTAGCACTGGTAGGACTGTATGGCCCCTGTTCTAAATCAGCGGAGCAGGAGGTCTTCTATAACCCAAGGTCTGAAGCCCACTGGCTAAAATGTGGTTTTGAGGCGTGAGATGACCCCTATCGGCTGGCCGGGTACCTTATCTCTACCGAAACAAACATTTTGGATGGGTTGTGCGGGAGGCCCAGCGCAACCTATGACAATCGCCCCCACTAAGAAAAAAACTTTCTTTGGAGAATAAATTTTTAGCACCTGTATACAATCAAGAGAATGCCTAGCCCAGACACACAATTCGACATTCACACTGTGGTGTGTGTGTAACACTAACACTGCAACGGAATGTAGTCGCCAATCGCCACTGAGGGAAAACTTCAACATTTACTTTAGTTTTTCTGGCTGGAGGAAAATTCCGCGGCGAGGGTGACAATTCCCGAGCAATAGTTCATGCTAAGAGTAAGCACGCTATATTTACAGTACAGCAACGTGTTGTGTGGTGTAGGGTATGTTGACATTGTTTAGGTGGCACAGGTGTTGTGTTATGTTCTCAAGTGTAGAAAGGTGTGAGAAAATACATAACATATGACGAACAGTCAGACGCTTGGAGGCTCGAGTCGACTGGAGTCTAGACCAACTCCACACTCATTTGGGGAGGTGACCTCTCAGTCAGTTGCTCTAGTTCCGCCACAAGTCGAGATAGGAGGTCAGCCCCCACATTCAGGCTGCCCTTGATGTACCGGAGGACGAAGTTGAACTGCTGGAGATACAGTGCCCACCGCATCAGATGAGCATTTGCATTCTTAGATGGTCGGAGACTGGTGAGCGGCATGTGGTCTGTCTCCAACACAAACTCACCTCCGTAGAGATAGTAGTAGTACATCTTGATGCCTTCCACCACTGCCAAAAGTTCCTTCTCAACCGTGCTGTAATTCTTCTCCGCAGGCTACAACTTCCGACTGTGATATGCAACTGGAAAAACCTCGCCGTCTGCCTCTTGTAGTAGCACTGCGCCAATCCCATCCTGTGAAGCATCGGTCCGGAGGATGAAAGGTTCTTCCTTCCTCACCAGTTGAAGGATGGGTTGCTTGCATAGCAGGTTGTTGAGGGCACTGAAAGAATCCTTTTGTTCAGGTCCTTATTGCACCTTGTTAGATGCATGTTTCTTGAGTAGGTCGGATAAAGGGAGAGCCACCACGGCAAAATTTGGGATGAAGTTCCGGTAGTACCCTATGAAGGTTCCAAGTGTTCCTTGAAGAAGGCAGTGATGGGTAGGGTAACACCGGGTAACACTGAAGTCCATTTATTCGGATAGGAGAAATACAAGTGGTGACTAGCATGTGCCATGCACGACCCACGAAGTCAGACTGAAACTGCCTTGCCATATGGCAGCCTCGGGGCAATGCTGCCACATAACAAGTGCAGTGTTGCCACGTAATTATATACATAGGTGCTACTCGGCACAGTAGCTTATATACAAGGTTGCTACTCGGCACAGTAGCTTAGATACATAACCTACATCTCCCTCCCCCCTTACGCTCATAGTCTTTGTCTTGAGCGGACTTCTTAGTCCTAAGTCGCTCCGAGCGTCGAGGTGCACTGTGGGGCGGATCCTCGTGAGGTGTAGGGGACTCGTCCTCGGTCAGGGGGCCAGCAGCAGGGAGTGGGACTGGCCGGAGGAAGCGGCGGTTCCTCCACCAGACACGGCGGCTCGGCATCCTGACCTTGTAGTCCCGCGAAGAGCCGACGCCCATTACTATGCCCACCTTGTCCCAACGTGTCGTCGTTGGGTCCTGGACGCGAACCAGGGCACCAATCTCCAGCGGCTGAAGAGGGCGGGCACGGTCGTCACACCGAGCCTTGGCGTCCTGGGCACGTGAAGCGGCGCGGCGGTCGCAGCTCTCGGCTCTGGTCTGCCATTCCTTCGCATAGGCCTTGGCGTGTGCAGGAACGCAAGAGCGGAGAGGGTGACCATACAGGATCTGGGCAGGGGAGCACCCTGTGTGGGTGGGAGTATTACGTAACTCCAGGAGTCCTTTGTCAAACGCCTCACAGTCTACATTGCCTGAAGGGGCCACCTTGAGGACGAGGTGCTTGACTGTCTTGACCGCAGCCTCAGCATGGCCGTTTGACTGTGGGTAGTGGGGTGTTGACACGATGTGGCGGACTCCCCAACGCTCCAGGAATCCTGTGAAGTCCCGGCTGGTGAACTGTGGCCCACAGTCCGTCCGCAGATGTAAGGGGACGCCCAGGTCACGAAAGAGGTGCCGGAAGTGGCGAATGGTGGCCGCGGACGTCGTGTCCGAGCCACAGATTACACCACAGGCCAGCCAGAGAGTCGGTCGGCGACAACTAGGAAATGTTTCCCAGCTGTGCTGAAGAAATCAGCCGACACGGACTCGAAGGGCCTGGTGGGTTCGTCGTCACACAAGAGGGGCTCCTGCTGTTGACTGGGCTGCATGATCTGGCACGGCTCACAGGCACGGACCGTATTGACGATATCCGCGTCAATGCCGGGCCAGTACACAGCCTGCCTTGCGCGGCGCTTGGTGGCCTCTGCTCCACGATGGCTGTCGTGTAAGCGGGCCAGAACGCGACGACGGAGAGCTGCAGGGACGACCACACGGGCACTGTACAGGACGAGGTCCCCATCTGCGTAGAAGTCCTCACGTATCTTCCAATACGGGCGTAGGGCGTTGTGGAGGTCAAAACGGTCACGAGGGAACCCAATCCTCACACTCTCCAAGAGCTGAGTGTAGGAGGGGTCGTCACGTGCCGCGGTCCGTAGTTCCTCAAGGGCCAGATCGCTGTCGGGTGGCGACACTGAGGCCTGGGTGCTGGCGAGGGACTGTACGGCCTTTAAAGTGACGATGTTGCTGATCGAGAAACCGGCCTCGGAGCTGAGCATCTCGTCTTCAGGTGTAGGGCGGCTGACTGGGGAGCGGGAGAGGACATCCGGGATGCACAACTCCTTACCTGCGCGCCAAGCCGCGGTGAAGACGAAGGCCAAAATCTTCTCCTTCAGGCGCTGGAGGCGGGGATTCTCGATGGCGTCCAGCGAATAGTGATTAAGAATGGGGACCAAGGGCCTGTGGTCTGTGATGAGGTCGAAGTGCTGTAGGCCAATCAAGTAAAATTTGCATTTCGATAAGGCCCATACCAATGCCAGCAGCTGCAGCTCGATGGTAGCGTAGCGAGACTCAGCATTGGTGAGGAAGCGAGAGCCACAATATACGAGCCGGTACTTTCCTCCAACGTGATCCTGGAGAAGGGCGTAACCAACCCCGTACAGGCGCGAGGCGATTGTCTGGAGGACGGTGGGGAGCGCTGGGTCGAAAGTAGCGAGGATAGGTGGACTTGACAGGGCCTCCTTCACCTTATGAAAGGCGAGGTCGTGGTCAGGGGTCCACTTGAAAGTCCTCTTGGGGCTCATCAGGGGGCGGAGAGGCCCGGCAGCGGCGGAGACGTCAGGAGAAAATTCTGCCAGCTGGTTCACCAGGCCCATGAAAGACCTGAGATCCGTAAGGTTGGCAGGTTTTGCAAAGTCCGCTATGGCGCGAACTTTCTCCGGGTCCGCAGCAATGCCATCCCTTGAGAGTCGGTAGCCGCAGAAAGACACTGCAGGTGCGGCCAAGACGAACTTCTCGGCATTCAGAGTGATGCCGTGCGTCCTACACCTGGTCAGTACCTCGTCGATGCGGCGAAGATGCATCAGGTGGTCCTCATCGTAGAGGAGGACGTCATCCACTACCTTCAAGCAGTTGGTCACGCCTTGAAGTGCCATGTCACCACGGAGATAGAAGGCGTCCCCCGTAGCAGCGAATCCTATAGGGCCACGGCAGTAGCGGAAGCATCCGTAAGGCGTGATGAAAGTGGTCAGTGGCTGATCCTCCTTCTTCAGTGGGATCTGCCAGTAACCACAGAGGGCGTCCATTGTCGAGAAGTGCCGTACCTTCGAATCCACACTACGTATAGCTGCAAAAGGTGTGGGTGAAGGGTGGGCGGGACTGGACACCTGGCTGTTAAGCTTAGACAAGTCGGTAGTAATCCGCACTCCACCGTTAGTCTTAGCCACAGCGACTAGAGGGTGGCACCAAGGGGACGGGTCGTCACCAACGGGTACGATGACACTCTGGGCCACCATGGAATCCTGTTCCTTCTTGACTGAATCCCTGAAGGCGAGAGGAATCAACCGGGGAGTGTGTATGGCAAACGGCTGTGCATCTTCCCGCAGGTGTATCCTCATAGGCGGACCCGCCATAGCCTTCAGTGGCGCGGTCCGTAGGGCCTCCTTCGTCACCAGCACATCCGAGTACTCCTTCAGGAAGTAGGCCCTTGCGGCTGAAGGAGACGTGTCGCTGTGAAGAGGAAGCAGCCGTGACTTGGGTGGAGGCGGGGCGGGAGTGGACGCGGGTTCTGGGCAGCTCTGTGCGGCAGCGCCAGGCGCGTCGCTCATTGATTCCCGCACCCTGCTGGCGGTGTACCAAGCAGCTGGGATCTGCTCAGGAAAGTCTCTGGGCACCACGCCTAACTCCTTGCAGTGCTCCCACGACAACAAGGGTGTAGCGAGAGTAGGCTGCACGTCGATCCATCCGTGACACGACCTGTCGCCGTAGGTGATGACAAAGGAGCCCACAGCGTCCGGCATCTGGGAACCGTCCGCATTGTAGTATCTGCAGCTGCAGCTGCGGCGGTGGTCCCAGGCTGCGTTTGGTGAGGCCCAGTTTCTGGAGGTGCTTCAACCCAATCACCGTAGTATCGGCGCCGGTGTCCGGTATTACCTCGATGTGACCCGACACATCACCGTGTGTGACGGCGACGCGGATGGTAGGGGAAGGGGTAGCCCTGGGGCGTGTGGTCGATTCCACCCTCCTGATGTGACTCCGCTGCTGCTTGGGGCTGCGTGGGCCATCTGGAGGGGGCTGCGTGCGAACCACCCCGAGGGAAGTGCGCTGCTTTCCTCCTTGTCTCGGGCTTTTGGGCTTGGGTTGGCGGCAGCACTTGTCGTAGTGTCCATAGCGACCGCAGGCCTGACACTTGCGGCCTCGTGCAGGGCACCTGTCTGTGTTAGACCAGTGGCCCTTACTGTCACATCCACGACACAGTGCGTTAGCGGCCGGGCATGTCTTGGGGCAATGCTGCTTTCCACAGCTGCCACAGGAAGCACTAGGCGGAGGCGTGGAAGAACGTGCGGCAGCCTTCACGTTGTTGGCCGCCTTCTTACCCTTCTTGTTCTGAGAGATTGCTCTCACAGCAGGTGGGGCCCGTAAGGCAGAGGTGGCGGACTTGGTGGCCTCGTATGACCGACATTCAGTCACTACCACCTGGAGTGTGGAGGAAGCGTCCAGGGGGATGAGTCGCTGCACCAACTCTTCTTGCCTGACACCTACCAAGATCCCGTGCTTGATCCAGGCTTCCTCACATTCCCGGCTGTGCGCCTTGCAGACGTCGATCTCCTCCGACAAACTCTTCAAACGTACAAAGAAGTCGTCAAAGGATTCATTCTACGCCTGCTTGCAGCTGGTGAAGGCACGGCGACGCAAAGCCTCGTTATTCCGACCCTTAACGTGCTCCTGCAAAAGGTCGAGCACATCCGTCACTGAAGAGGTAGAATTGGGAGGCACCTGCAACATGTGCTCCAAAACTCTCTGGGTCTCCAGCGACAAACACATCCGCAGTTGGATGAGCTGTTTGTTTGGAGGCATGCTGTCAAGGTCCACCATCGTGGAGTAATCTGTCCAACGCTGCCTCCACTCACGAAAAAGCTGAAACGTGACGTCTGGTGAGAGGGCGAGTGGGGGTTGAACAGATGTCTAGGGAGCTGTTGGAGTAGCAAGAGTACCTGGAGGACGCTGGTGTGGTGGAGGAGGGAGGATATTGGCGCCTTGGTGCGCGAAACCTGCGAGTGAGGGAGGGTGGGTTAGCGCCAGTGTCGCCAATAGTGCATCAAAACGCGAATTTTCCTCCTCTCTTCGTGTCTCCTCCCTCTGAAGTTCCATCTCTCTGCGTCGCTCGTCTCTGTGATCCATCCACCTCAGAATTGTTGCAATGTCCGTCGCTGTAGGTGAAGGATGAGGGGCAGTGGGCGCAGAAGCTCCAACTGTGCCCGGTAGAGGAGAAGATGGTGGGGAGTCGTGTCTCCCATCTTGACGTTGTCCCTTCTTACCGCCCATCTTACTATGCTAGAAACTGAGCTGTTTAGTATATAAAATGGCGCCTCATCAGCTCGAACCACATATATATGACATAAACAGCGCAGAAATAATGCATAGAGTCCACTGTTCTGTCCGTGAGTGAGTGAGTGCGTGCGTGCGTGTGTGTGTGTGTCTGAGACAGCAGATGCACTTCATGGTGGCCTTAATGCCGGTGGCTAGAGCCGCCGCGGGGGTGAGAACGTTAGTGCCTCCCCGGATGTCACACGAGAAGGGTGTACATCTGCGTGCTCCGTGGGTACCACAAAAAAGAGGCCAATGCTCAACTCTCAGCTCTAGACACACTGATACACTGACACTAACACTGCCACCGTCACTAAAACGCACTGTGACGAAGCAACACTGCACGTCTCGGCGAAACACAACGCAACACAACACAACACAGCACACACTGAGAGTCACGTGCACATCGCCGGCAGTCGCACATCGCCGGCTAACTGTCCATTGTTCACACACTTGTAAATCCACAGATCCTACTCACTGTACTATGAAGGATCCAAGTGTTCCCTGAAGAAGGCAGTGATGGGTAGGGAAACACCGGGTAACACTGAAGTCCATTTATTCGGATAGGAGAAATACAAGTGGTGACTAGCGTGTGCCATGCACGGCCCACGAAGTCAGACTGAGACTGCTTTGCCATATGGCAGCCTCGGGGCAATGTTGCCACATAACACGTGCAGTGTTGCCACGTAATTATATACATAGGTGCTACTCGGCAAAGTAGCTTATATACAAGGTTGCTACTCGGCACAGTAGCTTAGATACATAACCTACACCCTACGAGGCCCAGAAATGACCACACTTGTTTTTTTGATGTGGGCCGTGGTGCATCTTGGACCTTTTTGATCTGCTCATTCTGACAGGTGCAGCGTCCTCCGCCGACAGTGTGCCCGAGGAACTGTACTGCGGCCTGACCTATCTCGCACTTGCTTGGTTTTGCGGTCATGTTTTTTTGTTGGAACCTCCGGAACTCCTCCTCTAAGAGTTCCAGGTGTTCCTCAAATGTTGCTGAATGGATTAACACATCGTCCACAAATGCCTCAACTCCTTGATGCCGTTTAGGACTTGCCTCATTACACGGTTGAAGATGGCAGGGGAGTTTGTGAGACCAAAGGGAAGGACTCTGTACTGATAGAGAACCCCTGGCGTACCAAAGGCTGTGATCTGCCGACTCTTCGGGTCCAGTGGGATTTGGAAGAACCCCTTGGTCAGATCAAGTTTGGTAAATAACTTGGAACCAGCTATTCTTGAAAAAATAGTTTTCTGATCACACATAGGTTCTGCATCCACCTGGGTAATGGCATTTACTCTCCTAAAATCCCCACAGATCCTGACACCCCCATCCTTTTTTCGGACGACTACCACAGGACTACAGTATGGAGACGATGATTTCTCGATGATTCTTACTGCTTCCAGTTACTCAATTTCTTGTTTGACAGTGTCCAGTAGTCGCATAGGTAGAGGATAGGGCTTTACCCGAACAGGTGTAGGGCTGGTCAGTTCAATAGTGTGACAGTCGACCTGGGCAACTCCTGGCTTATCAGAGATGTCCAGGTAGCGATGCAACAGAGAGCCGATGGCATCTCGTTCCTCTGCTGATAGACTTCCGTTCACCTCAACGTCCGTGAAAGTCTCACTCTGGCGGGAGCGTGCAGTGATCACTGTGGCAGCACAAATTAACCCTGAATCACACTGGGAAGGCTCGTCCCTGTCTTCTTCAGTGGAGACTGTACCCCCGATCGGTGACGGGAAGTACTTCTTCAGCATGTTGATGTGGAACTTCTTTCGTCGAGATCCCACCTGGACGATGTAAGTCAGATCCGAGACACGCTCTGCAATGTCGAATGGACCTTTCCACTGAGCCAGTAACTTATTGCGCATCGTAGGCAACAGAACTAGGCACTGGTCAGCTTGGCCTTCTTGTCATAGTAAGTCTTCTAGACCTCTTGAGCCTTTATTAGCTCTTGCTTTGCCAGTTGACAGGTTTCTTGGAGACGATCAGCTAAGTCAATGACATATGTATAAGTGGTCTTGACTTCCGGATCTAGTTCCTCATCATCCCACAGTTCCTGTAGAACCTGTAGTGGTCCCCGGACGGACCTGCCGTACATAAGCTCGAAGGGAGACACCTTGAGTGAGCTCTGTGGCGCCTCCCGGTACGCGAACAGAAGTGGGGCAATGTAGCGTGGCCACTCCTTAGGTTGTTCGGCTGCCATCCTCCTGAGCATTTTCTTCAGCGTCCCATTAAACCTCTCACAGAGTCCGTTGCACATCGGGTGATAGGGTGTCGTCTCTAGCCCCTTTACCGATAACAACCGCATCAACTCCTCCATCATGGCAGAAGTAAACTGGGTCCCCCCATCACTGAGGACTTGTTTGGGAATACCAACCCGACAGAAGATTTCCAGCATGGTTTTTGCAAAAGTCGTGGCCTCAATGTTCCTCAAGGGCACAGCCTCGGGCCACCTCGTGCGAAAGTCCACCAAGGTGAGAATATACTTTGCCCCATCGCTCGCCCTTGGGTTTATCGGTCCTACATTGTCCACCGCCACCCTCTCAAAGGGTTCAGAGATCAGTGGGAGGGGCCGTAGTGGTGCAGGCGGAACTCGCCCTCGATCACTGGTTTTCTGGCACACTTCACAAGAGCGGACTAGCCTGGTGATCTCTTAGCCCATCCTTGGCCAGAAGAACGCTGCACTGATGCGATCAAAGGTCTTCTTTTTACCCATATGGTCTCAGTGTGTGACCATTAATCTACTCAGATAGCCTCAGTGTACTCTCAGTGCGTCCATGGGCGGGAAGAGAGAACGCCAACAGGTGACTATGGCCAGTAGGTAATACTTCTATCTGACCGAGGACACGTGGTGTGGTGTTGTGCACCCACGTGGTAAGAACTGATCACCCAATGCTGATGCTGGCCCCATATCGTTTTAGTTTTCGGGAGCACTCGTTCACTCAAGAGATCCTTTGCTCCCCGCTAACCAGTGACAAGCCTGCACTGATCGTTCCAACGGCGACAATCGCCAATCATCAATCCTCAACGGCAGTCTCAAACGGCAGTCAATCTCTCGCAGTCATCACTCTCGCAGTCAATTTCTCGCAGTCAATTTCTCGCAGTCAAGTGGGTTCTGACGGAAACCCTGAAATTGACTCAGTTAGCTCTTAATAACTTTATCACTGCCCTATCTAACCCCTATCTGAGATCGAATGAGACTTACTTGTTATACTGCAAGAGGGCAGCACAGGTGACTAGGCCACGTGACTATTTCTGTGACGGACGCGCAGGGACGTCTTGTTGATCCGAATGCTTTCGCATTACTCAGAGCTAGCCAACCTCGTGTCCTCTCAAGGCGTCAGCTTAGGCCTACGTGACATATTTTACGCCTAACTAATAACTCCTTGGGACACCCGTAACATTATTCAGACTGATAAACGATCTATAATAGTTCCAAATTCAATAATAGTCCCTTAACTTCATGAATCACATCATTATTAATTCGGCAAAATTACATTTAATATCATATAGGCCTAGTTCCACAACCTCTCACTATGTGTGGGGAGCGCTCTCTTCCCTCAGACGACCTTGAAAGCTCAGTATCGCCAAAGGCGCGGCGTTTGAAATTACACTGAAATTTCTGAATATTACATATATATATATATATATATATATATATATATATATATATATATATATATATATATATATATATATATATATATATATATATATATATATATATATATATATATATATATATATATATATATATATATATATATATATATAGATATAGATATATATATATATATATATATATATATATATATATATATATATATATATATATATATATATATATATATATATATATATATATGCAAATAAATCTCTGTAGGTGCCCGTGATCCATGTAAATGCTGATAACCACAAGGAAACAAGAAAACACGAAGTTCCCAAGTGCTTTCGTGTAATTCACACCTTCAGGGGTGAGGACAATGTGTACTCACCCCTGAAGATGTGAATTACATGAAAGCATGTCTTATAGGCAGAAGTATTATATAAATGGGTCAATTACATTTGATTTATATACTCTATCACCCTCTGTAACTTTCCACTAGCTATGAGGTAGCATGTTCAGAGCACGTGTTAAGGTGTGCCCACGGGAAGTCACGTCACTTAGTGCTGAGCTAAGGCACTAAGTAGCCGGCTCTCTGGCCACCTAAAGCGCACAGTAGTTTGATATCCTTGACTAGAGGAAGACGTTATTGAGAGCCATCGTGGATGGTTCCGTCCTCCCTCGAGGGAGGACGTCAGATATATTTCCGTTCCCCCTCGATGGGTCCCTACTCATTATCACTCACCGCTCATCGACAGGACTTACTTAGCACAGCTATTTAACAAAGCTTCCGTCCTCATCTTAACACTCATAGCTACAATTATTAAGTTACCGTGATATACACTTGGAACTGTATCTGAGATAGTTCCTGAATAAATAGATAACAGACAATTGGGTTTAGCTACGAAAACCCTATATAATATACATGTTCCAGCCTCATTAACCCAGAAGGAATCAACGGTTAAAGGGCCAGAACATATATATGCAAGTAAATCACTGTCGGTGCGCATGATCCAGGTATATGCTGATAACCACATATATATATATATATATATATATATATATATATATATATATATATATATATATATATATATATATATATATATATATATATATATATATATATATATATACTAGTGGAATCGCCGCCCTCCGGGCGTCTTTTTTGCTAGGCCACGGTAGGACGCCACCTTCCGGGAGGCTCCACATTGTCTCACTGTAGTGCATTAAGGTAGACCACATTTTTGGTTATTACCAATAGCAGCAAGTATGTACAGATTTTTGCCAGTTCCCACTCTGGAGCATCCAACATAGAACTGTCCATGAGAGAAGCAAGGAAAAACCAGGTTTAGGCCAACCATCTTTAGGGACTGTCCCTGGCTTTTGTAGATGGTCATGGCAAAGCTCACTTTAACCAGGAACTGAAGTCGCTTGAACTCAAATGGCAGGTCAGTGGTGATGAGAGTTATCCTTGGTATAAAAAAGTCCTCTCCTTTAGCTTTTCCAGTCAGTATTGTAGCTTCCAGTACATGTGGCATCATGTTCTGCTTGTGAGCGACTCATCTCTCATTTTGAGTATGATGTCTCGTTTCTCAAACTCTTGACCGACAATCAGGAAGGCTACTTCATCAACTACAGGAGCATTGAGTCTTCTTTCATGTTCTACCTTTGATCCTGACTTTGTTCTCGTCAGAAGGCATGTTTTCTAGGGCATTTTTAAATGACTGTACATACGTGTTGCGCTCATGCAGCATTTCTTGGGTCGATAGGACAATGTCATGTCTGACACCTTGAATATTGCCACACCTGATAGTAGTCTGCTTTTTATGATCTCCGATGAAGTAGATTTGGAGGAACTTTGCCTGCTCATCTACCAGTGGTAAGAAGGATCCTGCTTTGTGATAGACTAGACCCTGGACTTTGAATGTTGGTGTGTATCCGTGCTCACGAAGTACTCTGGTAGTTCCAAAGGATGTCATCTGGAAGCATGAATTGTACTTCAGTATATTTTCCAGGAAGTGTTTTGACTCTGGTGTTGTTCCCAGCATGAGAGTCTTCAATGGTTGTGGTGTTTCTTCCAAATTTGGCAGTCGTACTTTCCCATGAGAGCAGCACAGTCCAGCAGATTCTCCTTTATACTTCTTTGCACCCCAGTGCTCACATTTCTAATCCATGTTGCCAATGACAACAGAGGGATACTTTTCATATACTATCTCATTGTCATAGTTAAATGCTGCTCTTGCAAGTGGATGCCACTGTGTATTCTTTCTTAGAATTCTGGATCCCGCAGCTCTCTGTCTATTAGCATTCAAACGAATTTCATGCACTTCATCATTTTCTAGAGAAGTCCTTTCTACTGTTTGCTATCTGTCAGCATTAAAACGGGATTCCCTTTCCTGATCTGTTTCCTGTGACCGACTGTCCGCTGTTCGCTTTCTGTTAACATTAAGACAGGATTCCCTTTCCTGATCTGTTTCCTGTGACCGACTGTCCGCTGTTCGCTTTCTGTTAGCATTAAGGCGGTATTCCCTTTCCTGATCTGTTTCCTGTGACCGACTGTCCACTGTTCGCTCCGGCCGGCTCATCGGATAGGCCACTGTAGGACGCCACCCTCCGGGAGGCTCCACATCGTCTCACTGTTCAGTCCCCAAAACTTCTTCCATCAATAGTACATTAACGGTGTATGTAAGTTCCACCATGTTTTCACTACAACGGTACAGCAAAGTATATTTTTTTAGCATTAAACTGTTATTATTTTATGTCTAATCATCACTACATATAACATCATCCATCATTACTACATATAACACCATCCGTCATCACTACATATAACATTATCCATCATCACTACATATAACACCATCCATCATCACTACATATAACACCATCCATCATCACTACATATTACAAGACCCATCATCACTACATATAACATCATCCATCATCATTGCATGTAACACCGTCCATCATCACTACATATAACACCATCCATCATTACTACATATAACACCATCCATCATCACTACATATAACAACATCCATCATCACTACATATAACAACACCCATCATCACTACATATAACACCATCCATCATCACTACATATAACAACATCCATCATCACTACATATAACATCATCCATTATCACTACAGATCGGTAAAGTAGTTTCCGAGGTTCTAGTGCGGACACACATACACACAAACAAACACAGACACTTCTTTGTTATATATATATATATACATATATATATATATATATATAAATATATATATATATATATATATATATATATATATATATATATATATATATATATATATATATATATATATATATATATATATATATATATATATAAAACGGGAGCACCTTAGCTTTCTTATTTCAAGACACTGATGAAAGTTTGCCGCTTTCTTCCTGTGTGATTTTATCAAGATTTATCTTATCCACGTTTTCATTGGGATCTACATATATATATATATATATATATATATATATATATATATATATATATATATATATATATATATATATATATATATATATATATATATATATATGTTTATATATATATATATATATATATTGATAAAACCACATAAGAAAGGGGAAACACTGAGCACTGAAGATGTCTTGAATAAAGACGAAAGCTAAGGTGCTCCGTTGTTTCCTTTTCCCGTGTGATTTTATCAAGATTTATCTTATCCACGTTTTCATTGTGGATATATATATATATATATATATATATATATATATATATATATATATATATATATATATATATATATATATATATATATATATTGATAAAACCACATAAGAAAGGGGAAACACTGGAGCACTGAAGATGCCTCGAATAAAGACGAAAGCTAAGGTGCTCCAGTGTTTCCCTTTTCCTGTGTGGTTTTATTGGTATTTATCCTGTCCACAAAAAGCCTCCTCTTTCGCCTTACTTAAGTAACGGTATTCTCAATATTATTACTGATATTACTGGTGTAGCATAAATATGAGGACAACAAAATGCGAAAATCATGTTTATGACGTCGGTAATCCGTGTCAGCATTTTGTATATATTTTGTGCTTTTAATATCAGACCAGATTCGCGGCAATCATGTGTTTTGAGGTGACGTTTGTCTTGTACTGGTTAAAATTAAAAACTTGGGAAAAAGTTTGCTGCATTACATCATATATAATTTTTCAACCAATCAGCCAATGTTTGTACACAATAAAAAGATCCCACTCACCCACCGCAAAACTCGTTTACCAAATCATGGCCACACCCTTTACTTGACTATTATATGAATAGTACCTGTTGAACACCACACTAACACATATAGACTAATATTGAGCTCACCGAATGTAAACAAACCTGACACACGGCACCACCGACGGCCATGGACACGTGAATTCCGCTGCTTGTTTTCGTAATATTTCAGTCATTTCGCGTTTCCATATTTTCTACCGACGTGATTTGTAATGTATATATAATGAAATTATAATTGCAATATGTGCATGGATAAAACTATACATAACGTAGTTTATATGCACACCTAAAGTACATACTTAAATTAAGTTAGGTAATAGAGAGGGCATTAAGCTAATATTTGGACATAAATTTGGTAAACTGTTATAGATATATTTGCATGACTGTTTTCAAGAATATAATGTATGCAGGGAGACAGGAGTTAGTACAGTAGTGAGGTCATTGGCTTTGTGTCGGCACGGGGGGAGCTGGCAGACGTGAGCACTAGTGGTGCAGCTGCGTAGGACTAGAGAGGCTTGCTCATATATGCAACGCCTGCCTCGCCTCTGGATACTTCCCTAACATGTTCAAAATCGACGTTATTCGCCTCATACCAAAAGCAGAGAAGCCTCCAAACAAAGTCGAAAACTTTCGACCAATATCGCTGCTAGAGGTACCTGCCAAAATCTTCGAAAAAATAGTAAACAAGCGATTGCTGATGTATCTGGAGAACGAAGACGTGCATAATCCCCGCCAGTTCGGCTTCCGCCAGTACCGAGGAACATCCACCGCAATAGCTCAGGCTTACTAGCAGATCGCCAATGCCCTGCCGCCTCCAGTGCAACATAGTACTGAGGGACGTCAGCAAGGCGTTTGACAAAATTTGGCACGCAGGCCTGCAGTATAAGATCATACAACTGGGGCTACCCGAAAATCTGACGCGCCTGCTGTGCAACTTCATTACGGACCGCAGAGTCAAAATCAAGATGCAAGAACATTTTGGGGAAGAATTCTCACTATCGAGCGGTGTGCCTCAGGGCTCTTGTCTCTCACCAACCCTTTACACACTCTACACGGCTGACCTGCCACCCCCAATCGTCGGCAGCGAGTACGTCATGTATGCCGACGATGTAACACAGATCGTCACCTGCCCAGGAAGGTCCACAGCAAGGATGGCGCGACTCACTGCTCGGGCAATAGAGGGTATCTCGGAGTATGAAAATAAATGGAAAATAAAAACAAACAAAACGAAATTCGAGGTCATACCCATAGCCAAATATTTGCCGGCGCCATTGATGATCGACGACGAAGAGATTGAGTACTTTAAACAAGGCAGGTTGCTCGGTCTAATCATCTCTAGGGCGGGCATCATTTCCCACGTGAAGGACAGACTAAATAAAGCCAAAGTCGCCCCTGCCAAATTAAAACGTTTTAAACTGATGCCTGAGAAGATACAAGTTCACCTGTACAAGGCGCTGGTGAGGCTTGTGTTGGAGTACCCATCTATACCACTCGTCACACTCGGGAAGATTAGACTACAACAACTACAGAGCTTCCAAAACAAGTGTTTGAGATCAGCCAGTGGCCAACCATCCACCTAAGAAATAAAACAGAGACCCTTAACGTCAGGTTCCATCGCCTAGGGAAGAAGGTTTGGGACAAGCTCCTGGACGACCCTTACAGCCCAGACCACCTATGCGGGGAAGACATCAACGGAGGGCGAACCCACGCCTGGTGGCCCCGGAGTCTGCCCGCACTACAACAACCCAACCCGCGACCCATCTATGTCCGTCACAGTGATCCACCTTAGAATAAACTTAGATGATATAAATTCACATTTAACAAGTCACAATATATTGAGTCCATAACGTAATATAGTATAAGATTTTAATAAACTTGTAATTTAAAATCAATCTAGTCATTGTCTACTAAAATAACCATTGTGCAACCTCATCCTAAATCCTAGGTTAGCTTAGTTAGCCAACAAACTCTGTAATATGTAAAACAAGGGGTGTCGTCCCGCCTCTGTTTAACTCATTAAACTTCTTTTCCAACCTTTTCCCCCACGACTATATGTTGTGACTTCTCTCTCCCTCATGTCTGGCTGTGCCTTGAGCCCCAGCATGCCTTCCATTCATTCCTCATCTTAAGCTAAAAAAAAAAAAAAAAAAAAAAATGGTGCAGCTCTGGTCAAGGTGACATGTCATTGGGGTGGGGAGGAAGTTACACAGAGAAGTACGGGACGTCAGAGTTATTTATCTACTCTGTGAATCCTTGGTAGCTACCTCCCAAGTAAGTAGCATCACACACACACTTACAGAAGGTTTGAGATAGGAGGAAAAACATGTAGTGTCTAATTCTTGAATGGTTTTGCAGGAATAATAATAAGAAAAAGTCGTTGTCGGACCAGTAGATGTTTGTATAACCAAAATTCATCCTGGGTGGACGTGTGGCCAGTAAATGTTGAAGTGTGTTGTTCTGGTCCTGTCCAAGGTCGGAAGTCAGGGAGTGGAAATTGTGTCCCATTTGCCATGGGAATAATCTTTCCATGAGTGTCATCTTGTCAAGAGGAATTCAGCAAGGGATTTGAGGATTCCCACAGACACTAAGTTGAACAGGAATTGATAAATAACAGTTGCAGTTTACTGTTGTAGATACTTAGATGTAATGCTTATTAACGTCTATGTTTTTTAGAGTAGCGAGTTAAGTGACAGCAACACATAGCGCTAGTTTAAACCTTCAGTCTTTGAGTTTTGACCGGTTTCCTGTTTCTATGGGGAAGATCGTAATATTTAATTTCATAGTGGAGGACAGGCTTAGAGTTCATTGTATAAATTCAACAAAATATTATCAATTGAGTAATAATATACATTTGATGATTGTTGAGAATGGCGATATTTTTGTAAAAAGATTATTATTTGTCTTCTTTTAATTAAAATAATTTTAAGCTATTTGAATTTTATTCCTAATGCAGTAATGTACTCTATATTAAAGTTTTTAATGGGTTATAGTTCAAAGATCTCATAATTGTACAGAATGTTAGTTTTGTGTCACTGTGTACCATTTATTAATATTCTGCATGCTATTATTTTTTAATGTGGAAAGTCTGCAGTACTCTAAGTGAGTATTTTTTGTACAAATGAAACAGATATTGCTTACTGATGGAGTTATGGCTATGCAATAATTTTTGTGTTGCGTGTGCAATTTATGGATGATTTTTATTTATTTACAATGCTCCTATCTTAGTCAGGGATTCTATAATTTAATATACATGCAATGGTTGCCCCACGTGTCTGAGGCCGACCAGTCCTAGGGTCTCGTAGTCGTGAATTTATTTATGATGTAGAAGCTGTCATCAACATCACAACAGTTGCTACCTGACCCAGCTCAGTTGCTACCTGACCCAAGTGCTCCCGTTAGTGACCAAGGAAAATGGCCGCCTTGGATCATTGTGTCTTGGGGGAAGAGGTAAAACAGGACCAGGGAAGGGTAGGTTTAAATGTATACTATACAAACAGTAGGAGCATTAGAAATAAATTAGACTTGCTGAGAGCGGTTGTATGTACCGAGAATGTAGACGTCATAGCAATCACCGAAACTTGCATGAATCTGGCGAGCAAAATTTTGTTATCAGAGTACCAAATAGAAGGGTACAACTTTTTTCACAAGGACAGGGAACGCAGGAAGGGGGGAGGGGTCGCACTCTTCGTCAAGGATACATTAAAATGTTGCATTAATAATTCAATAAATGGTGAAATAGGAACCGAATCTGTATGGGTAGAAATCAAGGAAGGAAGAGAAAAACTAATCATAGGAGTGATTTACAGGCCCCCAAGTCTTGGGAAAGAAGCAGCTCAGCCCATAGGGCAGGAAATGAGTAGGGCAGCAAAATACAACAACCTGTGCATTATAAGAACATAAGAAAGTGGGATACTGCAGGAGGCCGACTGGCCCATACAGGGCAGATCCCTTTCACACCCATCCCAGCACTTCCATGTGCCTATCCAACTTCGTCTTGAAGCTCCCTAGCGTCCCCGATCCTACTAAAGCACCCGGTTGCCTATTTCACATATCCACAACTCTATTACCAAACCAGTGCTTGCCTATATCCTTTCTGAATCGGAATTTATCTAATTTAAAGCCATTTGTTCAAGTTATTTCGTTATTACTGAGCTTCAGAACATCTTCCATTTTACCCTTGTTAATCCCACTTACCCACTTGAACACCTCTATCATATCTCCCTTAACTCTACGCCTCTCTAATGAATGCAAGCCTAAGCTTTTCAGTCTTTCTTCATATGGAAGGTTTCAAATATTATGGATCATTTTTGTCATTCTTCTTTGTACTCTCTCCAAAGAGTCTATGTCCATTCTATAATAAGGACACCAGAATTGAACCGCATAATCCATGTGTGGCCTCACTAATGCTAGGTAAAGTTTCATGATAATGTCACCAGTTCTGTTACTCACACTCCTAGATATGAACCCAAGAATCCTGTTTGCCTTGTTGCGAACGTTAATACATTGTCTTCTAGGTTTCAAGTCGTTGCTAACAAATACACCTAGATCTTTTTCACAATCTGAGTTTTCTATTTCCGTGTTACCTAGTTTATACTTAACGTTTGTATTCGTCTTCCCTATCTGTAGTACCTTGCATTTATCAGTATTAAAATTCATTTGCCAGTCTACTGACCACTCATGTAAGGTATCTAGATCTCTTTGAAGGTGTTCAAAGTCACTGTCTGAATTTATCACTCTCCCCAATTTGGTATCATCTGCAAATTTACTAATCCTACTAGTTATACCTAAATCAAGATCATTAATGAATATAACAAACAGCAGGGGGCCTAATACAGATCCCTGGGGAACTCCGCTTTTGACCGCACCCCAGTCTGACTTAAATCCATTTATGCTGACTCTTTGTTTCCTCCCAGTTAACCATGACTTAATCCATTTTAATACTGATCCACCTATTCCATGTGCTTCTACCTTCCTTATCAATCTCTCATGAGGGACTCTATCGAATGCTTTACTGAAATCTAAATAAATTATATCATATGACTTATCATTATCTACCGCTTCAAATACTTCTGAGAAAAAGCTAAGCAAATTTGTGAGAAAAGAACGTCCCTGGGTGAACCCGTGCTGAGAAGAATGAATTAAGTTGAATGTTTCAAGGTGGCTTCTGATTTTCGTAGCAATAATTGACTCTAGCAACTTGCCTATGATTGACGTGAGACTAATGGGACGGTAATTTGATGCAATTGATTTATCACCTTTTTTGAAAATCGGAACTACATTTGCAAGTTTCCAAGCTTCTGGCACTAGGCCCGATTCTAATGACTTATTAAATAAAACTGCTAATGGATTACTCAACTCATCTCTACATTCTTTTAATATTCTAGCATATACCTCGTCTGGACCAGGCGATTTATGAGGCTTCAGTTTGTTAATTTCTTTAAGCACATCGTTACTAGTAATATTGATATTCATCAACATATTTTCTATACTGTCGTTATATACCTTATGAACTTCTGGAAACAGTGCTAGGTTTTCATTTGTGAATACGGAGCGAAAATGACTATTTAACGTACTCCACATTTCTAACTCATCATCAGTCATTTCTCCTGTCGTAGTTTTAAGGGGACCTATTGTATCTCTAACCTTTGATTTATACAGTTGATAAAAAGCTTTGGGGTTATTTTTCGATTCGTTTGCTACCTTGATTTCATAATTTCTCTTTGCTTTCCTAATTTCTGTTTTTACCTGTCTTGTTAGGTTCTGATAGTAACCAAGTAAGTGATTTTCGCCTTTCTTAACTTTGCTATATACTCCATTCTTTTTCCCGAGAAGATCTAAGAGTCTATTATTCATCCATTTTGGTTTGTTCTGTATCGATCTGAATTTTCTTTTAGGGATGTGTTTATTTTGAGCATTATGGATTGTCGCAATAAATTAAGAACATAAGAACATAGGAATGGAGGAAACTGCAGCGGGCCTATTGGCCCATACTGGGCAGTCCCGTTTACACCCAACCCCTATTGCTCATATGAGCATCCAACCTATGTTTGAAGCAATTCAGCGTATTCGAGTTAATGATGATATTTGGTAACTTGTTCCATTCATCCACTACTCTGTTTCCAAACCAGTGTTTACCTATTTCAAGCCTAAATCTAAATTTGTCTAATTTAAAACCATTGTTACGAGTTCGCTCCTGGTTGGATAATTTGAGTACCTTTGTAATGTCCCCTTTGTTTAGCCCTGCCTTCCACTTATACACCTCTATCAGGTCTCCCCTCGCTCTACGTCTCTCAAGGGAGTGCAAATTAAGATGCTTTAACCTGTCTCTATACTCAAGGTTCCTAATGCCCGGGATTAGTCTTGTCATTCTTCTCTGAATTCTTTCCAAGGATTCTATATCCATTATGTAATACGGTGACCAGAACTGAACTGCGTAATCCAGGTGTGGTCTCACAAGAGCAAGATGCAGTTTTAGGATGACCTCGCTAGTCTTGTAACTAACACTCCTTTGTATGAACCCAAGCACTTTATTAGCCTTGTTACGAGCAAAAACACATTGTTTACTTGGCTTAAGGTTCCTACTTATCATTACTCCTAAATCTCTCTCGCAGTCGGATTTCTCTATGGCATCGTTGTTCATCTGGTATCTGGTTTCCCTGTTTACATCTCCATACTGAGTACTTTACATTTGTCCACGTTGAATTTCATCTGCCATTTTTCAGACCATTCGAAAAATTTGTTTAGATCTTCCTGTAGTTTTGCTGAGTCCTCGTCAGATTTAATAACACGTCCTATTTTAGTGTCATCAGCAAATTTACTTATGTTGCTGTCTATGCCGATATTTATGTCGTTTATGTATATAATAAATAATAATGGTCCAAGTACTGAGCCTTGGGGAACTCCACTTGTGACGTTGCTCCAATGGGACTTAGTGCCGTTAATGCTCACTCGCTGTTTCCTGTCCTGTAACCACGCCCTAATCCATTTAAGGATGTCACCCTTGATGCCATGAGCTTCTACCTTTCTAATTAGTCTTTCGTGGGGGACTCTGTCGAAGGCTTTGCTAAAGTCGAGATATACCACATCATAATTGTGCCCCTCGTCCACCGATTCGAAAACTGATGAAAAGAATGTTAATAGATTAGTTAGAAAGAACGTCCGCTTGTGAAGCCATGCTGGGAATCATTGATCAATCAGTGCTTCTCCAGGTGATTTCGAATAGAGTTTGAAATGATTGCTTCCAGTAATTTGCCTACTATTGATGTTAGACTGATTGGGCGGTAGTTAGAGGATAGTGATCTATCCCCCTTCTTGAAAATCGGTATTACATTCGCTATCCTCCAGGATTCTGGTACTACACCTGTTTTTAAGGACATGTTAAACAACTTTGCTAAGGGCATACTAAGCTCTTCCTTACATTCCTTTAATACTCTGGCAAATATCTCATCGGGACCAGGTGACTTATTAGGCTTTAATTTGTCTATTTGCTTACTAACATCGTTACTAGTCACTACTATCTCACTTTATTTGTTTTCTTCACTATCTCTGAATAGAGTCGGTGCCTCGGGTATCATGTTTAAATTTTCGGTGGTGAAAACTGTTGAAAAATATTTATTCAAATTATTGCTCATTTCTCCATCGTTATCAGTGAGCTCGCCGGAGTCTGACCGTATTGGTCCAATCTTTTCTCGTGTTTTAGTTTGATACATTTGGTAGAATCCTTTGGGGTTTGTCTTCGCCTCCCTAGCTATCCTTACCTCATTATTCCTCTTTGCTTTCCTTATCTCGGTTTTAACCCTACTCGCCAATACCCTATAATAGTCCCGGAGGTGAATTTCGCCACGATTTATCCTTCTACCTATAGCCTTCCTTTGGCCAATGATGTTCTTTAAATAATTATTTATCCATTTAGGGTCATTGTTGTCTGATCTGAGTTTTTTGTATGGTATGTTCTGCCTTTGTGCATTAAGTAACTCACTATTTAAATTGTCGTGGAACTCGGCAATCTCAGATCTCGTTATCAGGTCGATGTCATCTGTCAGGTTCACGGCCAAGCGCGACACCCCCTCTCTCAGCTGCCTCTTTAAACTGTCAAAGTTTGCCCTTCTGAAATCTGGTACTTTAGTGGAATTTTCCTTACGTCTGCCCTGAAAATCTAACTGGAATCGAATTTCTTTGTGATCGCTGTTTGCAAGTTCGTTCCCTACCTCAACATTGCTAATGAGGTTTTCTCTGTTCGACAGAACTAAATCCAGTATATTATTACCCCGTGTGGGTTCGGTTATATGTTGACTTAGGAAACAGTCCTGGATCGTCTCGAGAAAATCCTCTGATTCTGAGTTCCCGTAAGGTCAGTCCAATCTATTTGGCCAAGGTTAAAGTCGCCTACTATACAGACTTTGTTGTGTATGGAAGCCCTGCGCATTTCATCCCAGATAAGTCGCTCATTGACGCTATCAAGATTGGGGGGTCTATATATTACTCCTGTGATTAATTTTCCCGACCGTCGCTTAATTCTATCCAAATTGTTTCTGTATTCCTCTCAGTTTTTATTTCCTTATTTATTTCACACTTCAGATTATCCCTAACATAGATTGCTACTCTGCCTCCTTTCCTGGTCTGCCTATCGGTATGGAACAGTTTGTAACCCGCAATTTGGTATTCGACTGGTAATTCACATGTGTCTAGGTTGATCCATGTTTCAGTGAATGCAATTATATCGATTTCTTCGGTACATACCAAGGCCCTAATATCATCCATTTTGTTTCTCATACTTCTGCTGTTCGCGTAGTATACATTTAAGTTAGTCGTGTTCTGAGTCCTCCCCTTACCGCGTTTAGTTTTAAACTCCCTGTCTAATTTAGTTTTGTCATCATTCCTAACACTATTTCCCTGCAATCTTTCGCCTTGTTTACCCGCTCCCACTGCAGTCTCCTCCACCCCCGTGCCCATATGTTCTCTTAGCAGTTTAAAGACTTCGATATCTTTTGAACTGCCCCCTCTAGAGCCCCAGCCAGGGTTGCTACTCCATCCCTAGACAGGTGCACCCCATCCCTAGCATAAAGGTCCCTTCTGCCATAGAAGTTGTCCCAGTTGTCCATGAATGGGTTCTGATATTGACTTGCAATATCTGTCAAGACGGTCGTTGACACCAACCGCCCTTGACAACCATTCACTGCCAACTCCCCTTCTAGGCAGGACACCGCATATGATAGGGATCCCTCCCTTAGTCCTAATACGATCTATGGCTGCCTTGAACTTATCAAGAAGTTCCTCGCTCCTACAACGGCCAATATCATTGCCTCCTGCACTGAGGCAGATAATGGGTTTGTTCCCATTACCAGACAAGATATTGTTCATAAGTAGCTGCTAAATTAAATTCGGGGTTCTCCCGTCCTAAGTTGACAGTTTCCGGAGGTGTGGGGGGATTAATCTTTTGACCATAGGGTCATCCCTTAGGTCTCTCCTAAAGCTACCGTAATTAGCCTTCCTAAAATCCGGGATCAAGGCCGAAAATATGTCACGTAGGCCTAAGCTAGCGCCTTGGAGAGACGCGACGCTGGCTGGTACTCAGTCACGGGGAGCATTCAGACAAACAAGACGTCCCTGCGCGTCCGTCACAGAAATAGTCACGTGGCCTAGTCACCTGTGCTGCGCTATTGCAGTATAACAAGTAAGTCTCATTCAATCTCAGACAGGGTTTAGATAGGGCAGTGATAAAGTAAACTAGAGCTAACAGTGAGTTAATTTCAGGGTTTCCGTCAGAACCCACTTGACCAGATTTTGACTGCGAGAAATTGACTGCGAGAGTGATGACTGCGAGAGATTGACTGCCGTTTGAGACTGCCGTTGATGATTGAGGGTGGCGATTGTCGCCATTGGACCGATCAGTGTAGGCCTGTCACTGTTTAGCGGACTATCAAAGGATCTCTTGAGGGAATCTAGCCGTCTGGGTGCCCAGCTGACGACGGGACGATCGTTGGGGTCATCAGCTCTCCTCTACCTCGGCTCACAACACCACATGTTTCGAGCAGCTTAGTGAAACCCTCTTGCTAACGGGAAGCTAAAGCTTCTCTCAACTGTACAAGGTCTGATTTGCTCACTCCCTTCCGTTTCATGGATGTACTGAGGGTAAAGTGAGACCAGCTGAGTGATACAGGGTCGCACACTGAGACCATGAGTCTAGGGGATACCTAGAGGAACATTTTATCTCCCTTATTACGGGTGTATGTTGAGTTGGGTGGAGCATGGTTCACGGGTATTGGTGGACCCAGTAACAAACCAATAATAGTGACAATATATTTGGGTGTAGTTAACACCATTTCTCAGTTACTGATATTATCTTGACGTGTGTAGTTTAATATTTCTTAAACAATTTTGATAGTATTGTTTTTTGAATGTTTGTGTCACTAAGTGGAACCAGAGATACTGTGATTTGATTCTCTTAATGCATCTAATTTTTCTTCATAATTCCGATCTCAGGTATAACCTTTGTTCCCCAGAGTAGTGGTTAAGTTAGGTTAGGAAGTGTGCATCTGTTGGGGTGATATAATTTTGTTGAAAGCCCCTAAGGCCTATTCATTGTAGAGTATTTAATTTCTTATTTTTTGATACCATTTCCTCAGTGACTGATATTATTTTGTTGAAAGCCCTTAAGGCCTATTCATTGTAGAGTATTTAATTTCTTATTTTTTGATACCATTTCCTCAGTGACTGATATTATTTTGTTGAAAACCCTTAAGGCCTGCATCTGTTGGTGTAACATAATTATATTGAGTGTCCTTTAGGCCTATTCATGGTGGAATTAATAATTTCTTATTTTTATACCACTTCCGCAGTGGTGGATATTATTCTGTGAAAGCCCTTAAGGCCTGTTTCATGTGTGCAAGCAACATTTCTTACTACTTCAAATTTATTGTTGCCTGAGTTTCTAATAATTTCTATATCATGTTTAACTTTTATTCCCCAGAGTAGTGTTTTAAGTTCAAGTTAAGAGGTGCGCATATTGGTGTACCATTATTTGATTGTGTTTGTAGTGTTGGAGGGAATATAAGTGTCTAAATTTTACAGTGTGTCTCATTCATCCCAGTCACAGACGCTATCCTTCCACGGGTCACGGACAATTCATTTTGTTTAGTAGATTTAAGTGTTCTTGTGCTGGTTCGGGATTTTTCTCAAAGGGGCGCTTCCACTGCCATTACCATCTATTAATCTTTAATAAACCCCAAGTCAAGTGAGAAAATAAAGTCCAGTATATTCCGACCGGTTACATATATATATATATATATATATATATATATATATATATATATATATATATATATATATATATATATATATATATATATATATATATCTTGATAAAATCACACGGGAAAATGGAAACAACGGAGCAGGGTGACCTTAAAAACATTAGGTCAGGTCATAATGATGTCATCCACTAATCCCCACACCAGCACACACGTAGAGGAGCTTAAGAGAAGGGGGGTGACGTGACTAGTCAGGTCAGGTCAAAAATAAGGGACCCACAAAATAACTATCATACATCTAGATCAAAGGTTTTCAAAGCATTTTTAACCTTGGGCCACTAACAAATAAATTTATGTAACATATTATCAGTTTTGAACTGACCATCACTAAGGTTTATTGATTTTAATTCCTTAATCAAACTAGCTTCAACCAGAAGTCTTTCTGTGACACAAGATGATTTAAATACTTCTAAGCTTTTTTCCCAAGCAATGGGGTGATGAGTATTTAAGCCTCTCTCTGTCCATGTCGTCCAGTTGCCTCTGAAGATGTCTTGAACAAAGACGAAAGCTAAGGTGCTCCGTTGTTTCCCTTTTCCCGTGTGATTTTATCAAGATTTATCTTATCCACTTTTTCATTGTGGATTTACATGAAATATATATATATATATATATATATATATATATATATATATATATATATATATATATATATATATATATATATATATATATATATATATATATATATATATATATATATACATGCTGATAACCACAAGAAAGAAGAAAACACGAAGTTCCCAAGTGCTTTCGTATAATTCACATCTTCAGGGGTGAGTACAGACTAAGGAGAAGTACAAAACAAAGTATAGATATATAAAGGAGGGTGAGATCAAGTCCACAATGGTCAGGCATTAGGTAATGACCCTACTAATCTTCAAAAAGCACCGCAGCAGTCGGTAGTCAAGTCAGAGGGTAAGCTGACCCAACCTTCTCACCTGGTTACAAATCTTCTTAATTACGAAATTATCCAGTTTGTACATACCTTTACTCAAATTCATGTTGACGTATTCGGTATGTTTAATGAGACTAGATTCTATGCAGTGATACCCCGATTTACGCTGTCAATTGAACCCACAGGGTACCGCTGAAAGTGAACAACAGAACATATGGGATTAATTCCAATAGAGACTGGCCCGACCCCCAAACTCCACTTTTTGACGACACAAAACTATGTTGTAGTAAAAATATTATCTTAACTTTATGATGGTATGCACACACAATTAATATAGAAGAGGTTAGGTTAGGAAAAATAAAGATTAAGTTAGGAAAAATAAAGGTTAGGTTAGGAAAATAAAGGTTAGGTTTAACACTTACGTTAGTAGAAGAGATGGGTCGGCAAACGGGGATGGAGGCTGGTTCCGCGGCAGAGGGCAGATTACTGGCCCTCAGGAGAATCACCATCACTAGGTGAATCACCATCACTATCCGTCATAGTTGTCAGGGCCTCCCTGACAAATCCCTCAAAGTCACCTTCACTGTCACTGTCACTATCACTGGCTCCGGCTGGCTGTGGTGGGTTGCGGGCGAAGAACTCGGTAATGCATTTTTGACGGCTAGTGTTGATGTTGTCTTCATACACCTTGATGTACGGCTCCATAGCCTGCACCAGCCGGGTATGGAAAACTTCATAGCGGTCATCGTCATGGTCGTTGGAAAGGAAGAGCTTCAATTTCTCTGCACACTCGATGGCACCCTTAATATTACTATGCGTTAACTTGTGTTCTTCTGGGATTGATGCACCACCTGCCTCTTCACTGACGTGATCATCTTCCAACATCTCGTCGGCAGTCATTTCAGGATCTCTGATCACCTCCAGGATGTCTTCGTTGGTGGTCTCGGAGAAGCCTTCAGCTGTAATACTGTCCGCAGCTTCTCTTGCAAGTTCCAATGCCACTGTCACAGACTGAACCTCACCAGTCACAGGTTGACTCCGCCTCTCACCTGGTATACCATGCAACACATGCCTCCATGCGTAACGAATCGTAGCTATAGACAGCTGATCCCATGCCTCCACCAAGAAGTCCACAACTTGTTTGACGTTAAATTTTTTCCAAAACTGTTTGACGATAACTTCTTGATTCACCACCCTTTTGTTCCTTGTCCTCGTCGCTTTTGCTCTCGCTATCGGTGTCACCCAGGTTACGCAACTCATCCCTGCACCTGGGACACTGCCTCCTAGGTGGGGAAGTGTAGCTGTTGATTTCAGGTGATGGAGGCGACTCGGCAGTGTTGCCGTTGCCGTCACTGAGTGTGACCACTATTGTGGGTGGAGGCGTCCCAGGACAACCTGGGTGCCAGGCCGTCACACCCTCCTCCCTGCACCTCGAACACTGCCTCACAGGTGGGGGGGCCTGCTCTCTCCCCTCCCGAGAGGCGGCTTCCTTGGTGGGGCAGCTCCTCGTGCTATTCATTCCTGTGCAGATGCCGCAGGTGGCTGTCTTGTGACAGTATTTCACCACATGATTGACTCCGAAGCAGTTGTAGCACACCACAGGGGGAGGAGTCCACTGACTGATGTTACTAGGGGTACCATACATGCCGAAGAAGCAGTATTCCTCAGGAAGTGGTTCCTTCCTTTTCCAAACAATGATGATCCTACTAAATTGTGCACCATCCTTGCTCTGTGGACGCCCGAAAGTGACAAAGCGCCACTGGGGGGAATACCCTTGGGGAAGTGGGTGACAAGGTATTCCTTCATTTTTTGGGGGGTCGGACAGGTTCATCTCGCTTAATGAGATGTAGTGAGCCGACCTTTCCACCAATGAAGCGTTGGATAGCATCCGTCTCCTTTCGGCCTACATACACGAAACGAGGGGCGCTACCTGACAAGACAACATTCAGCGTAGTCGTGCAATATTCCTCATTCAGGGCTCTCAACCACTTAATCTTCATCAAATTGGTTGTGTTCTCGGGGAAGGTAAGGCGCACGTAGTTAGCCCGGGGAGCAATTGGAGGGATGCACCTATTGGCTCTACTCTGCATCCTTCCCTGGGTCCTCATTTTGCGTTTCTGCTGACGAGTCTTAAGCTTTTGAAAGCCAGCTTCAGTGTCGCCATGAAAGTCCTCCTTATCTCCTTCGTTTCCTTCGTCAGGAACATCAGTAGAGCACTGCCCAGCGTCGACTCCTGCCTTGGTTAGAATTAAATGGAATCCAGGTCTTATACACTAGGGCAGAGAGGTGATACGTAGGCCAGCGGTGTCCGGCTAACAGGGACTTGTGTGAATGGGCTAAGTTGTTTGAAGTGAGCCTTGGGCAGCACTGATAGGAGTTACACCCAATATTCACCAACTCACTTGCTAAATTCCTGTACCCACCAGCCCAGTATAACCACAGTAGTCACGTGAGACACCAC
>NW_024732867.1:2774122-2821142 GCF_018991925.1 Homarus americanus | reverse complement strand
TCATTCTCTCACTTTATGTAACTTGACAGAACCTATTATACCACAGACTGGGGTCACTAAATCAAGTGATAACTTAACTCTAATCTTAATGTCTAAGGGTCGCTGCCACCAGACCCCTCTGGACAGCATGTAGCCTGTTAGGTAGCGGGCAGAGCGGACTAGGCATTGGGTTAGGTTTTCCATTGATCAGATCGATAAGGGTAAAGAAGGGTGAAACCATAACATGTCTTCATTGATTTATTTCTTATAAAACACACTGGTAAAAAAACACATACAACCACACTGTGGACCATAATTCCAAGGCCTGTCCCAGGGTATAGCACTGGCGCCTCTAACAACTGTTGTTGTGGTCGGTTACACTCCGACCCGAGATGGGTTTGGGGTCCTGGCCCACGAGGTAGAGTAGAGCCGATTAATCATGACGAATCAGCGCCATCACTCCTATATTGACTACTGCTGGTATCCACCGCCTGAGCGACCGGTGGGTTTCAATTAAGCCCACCTCGATCTGAGATAAACGGAATCAGCGTCAGGAACCAAACATGACAACACCAACAAACTCTCTTGTCCAGACGACAGACGCATTTACGTTATATTACTTCTACACTGGGTGAATGACAATTCAACTGTTAAATCATGAACACTGGTGAACACTGATAATCACTACAATTGACTGAATTAACTGAATGGCTAGGAAACACAGAACATACCTGGATAAAACGGAATCAGTCCGGGACGCTGATTCTCACCAGCCCGAGTTTATATACCCTGAGTTGCCAGTGATCGCCACTCACACAATGACCATAATTACAAACAAACTAACTGTTACTCATTCAAAGACGACCTCAGTTGACAAAGGTCTGGCGAATACTTGGGTTGATTTTACACAGACTAATTCAAGATTGAGCTTCCCAGGAGAAAGTGGAATAAACAACGTATTGATAACTGTCTTCACAAAGGCGGGCTTACTGAGGATCATAGGATAAACACGCCCAGAGATTCTACAAGCGCCGTGGATTTGAATATTATGTAGCGTAATATGAATTAAAACGGGTTTTTAGGAATGACAATGAGCTGCGCAGTACACTATGACCCTTCAGGCTTTTACGCCCTTAATGTACGAGTCATAAAGGCAAGTATGAACTTTTCATACTTCCCTGTTGGGCGCTGTAAACGCTTCTGCGCTTCACCTTGCACAGGATGTAAGGGGGTGCCCAATAAACTAGCCCCTCGGGGCAAATCTGAATCTGATTTCATATTACTCTCTCTTAGATTCATATTTATTTATATACTTATATGTTCTTTGTATTATTCTCTTCAATAAGTATCCTATCTTATGTAGTTATCATTCTTCATTTCTCTATTTAGATATATATGTCTCATATTCTTTCTTATATTCTTATACAAGTAATTCTGATATTTCTATGCTTATAGTTTCCAAGTCTTT
Organism: Homarus americanus; assembly: GCF_018991925.1. Taxonomy (NCBI): domain Eukaryota; kingdom Metazoa; phylum Arthropoda; class Malacostraca; order Decapoda; family Nephropidae; genus Homarus; species Homarus americanus. The sequence goes on along the minus strand of NW_024732867.1, from coordinate 2,819,695 downwards.
CATTTCTATTCATATATAATATTATAATTTCTAAATTTCAATGTTCTTACCTTTCTGAAGTATACTCTGTTTTTACATATATTCTCATACTGGGGTTTGTAGTGGAATTCTCTCACAAACGCTGTTTGTCGCTGCCTAGCCGACCCCACCAATTCCCCAGTGTATGCCTCGTGGTCTAGGTCAACCAGCGCCGCCATACACCACGGAGCGGGGGTCAACTGCTAAGCTCACGCCTACCCCCGCTATTTAAGACCTGACCTCGTGGTGACCTGTCTCTTCTACCTACACCAACCAGCCAGCAACACCTCCTCCGCTGCTGCCTGGCGGCCTTGCCCTCCGCCTGCCTGGCGGTACTCTCTCCCGCTGGCGAGCTGTACTCTCCCGCTGGCGAGCCATAAGCTGTCCTTCTCTGAGCGTCCTCACCAACCAGCTCTCTCTACATCACGCTTGTAACCATGCTGCCTTCCCAGCACCAAGCTGCATTGTACATCAATACAAATATGTATATAGAGAGCACATTGTGAGTTTCTTTTCTCATCCCATCCTGAGTACGAACCAAACATCTCATACCCCACAAATGGTGACTCCTGGAGATTCGCACTCACACAGATGGAGGAGAAACTGATCACGCTCCCAGTCTTCAACAACATGGAAGACTGGCTTATCCACCCAGAAGCAGCTCTCATCGGCTCTACAGCTACTGTCTCTACACCACAGGTCAGACACCCTAGAGCAGCTCCTACTCTAAGCAGACAGTCGCCTCTACGACCCCAGCACACCTGTCCTGCTCCTCAGACGACCCGGCCCAGCAGTAACCCCTGCCGCCACTGATGCGGCCTCTGTTCCTGAGTGCGGACCCACAACTCTTTTCTCTCAGGTACTCCTGCTATCAAATCACCTGCACTGCTGCTGTCGTGGACCCAGCTGCTGTCACGAGCCCTCATCCGCTTGCTGACGCAGCCCTGCTCCTGACCCAGGCCCACACACCCCAGCAGGCGCATCTGACGACTCTGTTCCTGCCGTGAGGAAGCACAACATTCATCGCCTCCACACACCCTTATTCTCCTCCAGGTACTCCTTTTCATGTCCTGCACCCTGCTGCTGTCTGGACCCAGCTGCTGTCACGAGCCCTCATCCGCTGCTGCTGACAGCCCCTGCTCCTGACCCAGGTCCACACACCCCAGCAGGCGCATCTGTCGACTCTGTACCTGCCGTGAGGGAAGCACAACATTCATCGTCTCCACACACCCTTATTCTCCTCTCTAATCCCCACAGATATTTGTGTATCTAGACAGTTGTATCCAGCGACCGGCTCATCACGCCATCGCCGTTGTCTCACATGACACGCACCGCCCGTTCTGCCTCACATGTGCTATGCAACCTGCAAACAACAAGTCTCCTACACAGCCTGGAGGAAGGGGGGTATTGTAGGAATTCTCCCCTACAAACGCTGTTTGTCGCTGCCTAGCCGACCCCACCAATTCCCCAGGTATGCCTCGTGGTCTAGGTCAACCAGCGCCGCCATACACCACGGAGGCGGGGGTCAACTGTAGCCACTACCCCGCTATTTAAGACCTGACCTCGTGGTGATCTGTCTCTCCTTCTACTACACCAACCAGCCAGCAACACCTCCTCCGCCGCTGCCTGGCGCCCGCTCCTCCGCCTGCCTGGCGGTACTCTCTCCCGCGGCGAGCAGTACTCTCTCCCGCTGGCGAGCCACAAGCTGTCCTTCTCTGAGCGTCCTCACCAGCTCTCTCTACATCACGCTTGTAACCATGCTGCCTTCCCAGCACCAAGCTGCATTGTACATCCAATACAACATGTATATAGAGAAATGCTTGAGTTTCTTTCTCCATCCATCCTGAGTACAGACCAAACATCTCTCATACCCCACAGGTTAGTCTGGGGAACCTTGTTATTCTTATTACACATTATTATACTTGCATAGGGTGGCTGCCACCAGAGTTTTGGTTGAATATAACATAACTCATGGAAAGCTTTAGGGGTAATGTGGTAGATATATAGGCACGTGAGTAAGTATTATTTTCTGGGAACCAATGTTTAAAAAGAATAGAGTGGTGATACTCGTAAATTACTAATTCAATATTTATTAACACAGTGAGTGATAAGATGTCACTTAAATTCACTCCAGACAAGACTGGACCCTCAGGTCTTACTGTACCATCGATAAAACAGATCACCCAAGTACTTATTAATTCATTAAACACTTTAAGTAGCCTACTTAATGCGTCAGTAAACAACTCCAGAAATTACTTAGTATATCATTTAACTACTTCAATACTCATTACTTCATGAGACAGCACATTTGTATTATTTCTCCGACAATGATTAAGATTCGGGAGTTGTTGTTGTTGTTGTTGTTGTTTTTTTTTTTTTTTTTTTTTGAGGATTAGCCCAGGCTGGAGTCACTGACCCATCAGGCCCAGGGGCGAAAATGTAATAGTAGCCAATAATAATAATAATGATAAAGAACCATAAAAATAAATAATGAGAAACAACCACTAATGGCCAATGACATGTTATTTAATAGTAAAAAACAATTGATACCCTGCAATTTGTGTGTAAATGAGGCAAAGTCAGATCAGCAACCTGGGACTTGGTCTACATGATTTTTCGTGATGCCATGGCGGCAGTTAGATAACCCTGGACCCTCAGGTCTTATTTTTATCTGGGATCTTCGTTACCCCTCACCACATTCTATTAGAAATCGTAATATTACGTCATGGACTCATGTTTTCGCAACCAAATCACAACGCGAGCAGTTGAACCAATCAATGTTCGGTAAACAAAAGTCGTCCGTCAGCCCTGTCGCAACAGCTTTTAAAACGTTATTGTCTACTAAAACAGACATGTCAGGCGCAGGTCACCTAAGTCCCCAAGTTCCCAGCTTTGATCACCCCAGCATTATGGAATGTGAGTAACGGTAAAAAGCACCGAAAGTTGGTTTTAATTATTGCAACTTTCTTCGTCTTCTTTGATTTAAGGCGGTGCATATGATACCTGCCAACAGTGCGTAACAGAGGGCCAGTACGCAGCCTAATACTTGCCAACAGTGCGTGACAAGAGACGTAACCGATCGCTTAAGCAGCTATCACTGGTGAAAAAAAGTAAAAATAAAGATAAAATGGTGTTATCGTGGTAGACGTCAGGTGTTAGATTGACGGGCAGCAGTAGTTGAAGTGTTAACATGCATATCTCACTGTTGTGTCCAGGATTCAGTCATTAAAATCCTGGCCTGGACAAATATGAATGAGCAGAGGACGATGTCATTCAGTATAACCCTAACAAAATTACCGAGCTGCCTGAAACAAAATGTCCAGAAGAGCCACCAGTGCTGGCACTATAGCACCTCAGTTACTCAGAAGGCATATGAACACTGTAGTTGCTGAGTAATTTCTAAGAACAACACCCTACGACCCGGCAGCTGTTCGATTTTGTTGAATTTTCCACGAATATGTTTATCATAATAGTATTTTACTAAATGTGAGTGGATATTTTGCGTGACCGGCTAATTTCCTCACTAACACTGTTTTACGTTAGTGGGCTCTGATTGGCTAAGTACTTTCCTTTAATATGATGGGGTCTGCCCCCAGCTAGGAAGTTAGGTAGGTTTCTTTGGTTAGTTGGTCAGGTTCTGTGCGGTAGAATTTATAGAAAAGCACATATTGAAACATGTTTTTCCTATAATTATTTGATGAGTTCGAATGAATTTATTGTTATTCATATCACTTGAGAATAGTAGTTTTTTTAGACAACCCCAACAATCTTAAAGGAAAAAGTTGTATTTTTTTTCTTTTTAGATAAACCACATAAATCAAATACCAACCAACCAACCAAACCCTAACCCTAACCTAACTGTTGACTATGAAGAAAACTTTGTGGTGACATGAAATGTTTTTGTTCTTAGCATGATGTACACTGATTATTGTATGGACAAATAACATTGTTGTTATGCAAGGGTGCAGTGTGTTTTCAAAAAAATAAATAAATTACTCTATTTTTCTGATGAAACTTCGGCAATAGTAAAATAATCTCTATCACAATGTCGACACAACTCTTCCACCTGTTCAGCCTTATCTGGTACTGAAAATTCGCATGTCTCCGCTCCCAACGCACCGCATTGTTCTACCATTGGCTAAGGCGAAAAACTCTTGCCCAATAATAAGTCTCCTATAGATTATAGCCAAGCTCACACCACCCCTACATACATGCATGGGTAGCCCAGGGCGAGGCAGAGGCAAGGAGTACTCGTGTGAGATCAAACCTTTTTCTGCACAAAATAAAACACATACGTGGAGCACTTGTGACTGGTAATCTAATATTAAAAAATTATTATCTACGGTTATCAGCAATTTCGGCGGAAACATCACTGAAAAAAAATCTTAGAATTGTCTAAACATTACGAAATACATAATGTAACAGCAAGTAATTACAATGATCGACTCATGGCAAAAATAAATCCCAAATGCCGCCAGAATCACGGTCAAATATATACCTGTAGTTCTCATTTGTTGCCATTAATCAACGATTAGCCAATCGAGCACTAACAGTAAAATAAGCGTTAGTAGAATTTAGCTGGTCACTGCAAAATATCCACTGCCTATTTTAAGCGGCACTCTTTTGTTGTTTTGTTTTTGAATTTCTTTATCTATGATCTGATAATCACGATAGTAGGCAGGGTATGGAGGATGAGAAATTATGGGGTAAAAGCACAGTAAAAAGGCTTGATCGGTAATTATTTATGATTAATCGCTATTAAAATTTATAGAAAATTATTTAAAAAATGCTGGAGTTCCTGCTTTTTATAGGGGACACTGTTGTAGTTTATACAAATGTGGGCATTTGAAAAATGGTTATTTCTAAAATACGTAAATTAATCTTTGGCGGGTATCAAAAACAGACCTAACCACCCACCCTAATGAAACAAGCCTACCTAACATTACCTAACTTAGTTGCAACCCCCGGTATACAGTATTAAGCAGAAGAACTTACTATGATATGGTGTGAATTTGGGGTTTTTCTGTATGTGAGATTATCTTGACCATCGAGTAGCAACATGGTGTGGTGATTATTGATGATGAGGCGTGAGCCACAGCGTTGAGAAGTGTTGATAATTTTTTTTTATTACATTGGAACAAATTTCATTTCCGGTCTGAAAGCGCCTGGGATTCACTTGGAGAGTGTGGACAGTAGGTGTGTCTCATAGGAGGAAGATCAGCTAAAACTAATACATCACACTTTTTTGGTAAGATTTTTGGTGTATATAAGCAGAAAATAATTTCAGTTTCAATATTTTGCAACCTTTTGCTAGAGTAGAATTTTAGAAATTTATCGAAATCTATCGTACAGCTGCATTAGTGCATTACAATTAAATAAAGTGAACATTGCTTTCTGACATTCTTTAACAACCCAACTAACAATATTTTTTCTGTTTCAGATTCTGATGCATTATAAGTTGATAATATTTGCGATGGCTGCTTGTGTTAGGGCGAAGAACCAAAAATCAGCCATCTCAGTCACTATCTTGGGTCTGGGGAGAGCTCCTGAAGTCGGAGTTGCCTACATTGAAGATGCTTTTGAGATACGGGTGTTTTTAATCAGGCAAATCAGTGAAAAGAACCAAAGAACTTACACAAACAAAGAGACATTGCCAAAGTGATATGACCAAAGCTGTCTTTGGCACAGTACACACTCTGGCTAACGCTCAGTTCAAGCCTCCCGATCATAACAAGTCAGAAGAAGATTAGTATTGAGAGACTGCTAGCCAGTTGGGGAGAAAAGGCAAGAGATATCTCTCTTGGGAGAGGAAAAACTTGCAATTAAGGACAGCTTTGCCCAACAACTGGACCAGTTATTTAGCATAATTACTTACAGAGGTGCTTGGTGTTCTCTGTCCTGGTTGGATCGTCGTGACTGTAAATCCGAGGCCCACATCTCACTGTATTTGCAAGCGTGAACCTGAATTCCTGTGATCGAACTGGCATTTGTCAAAAGCACAGAGAAGAAGACTGGCAATATAGGGGCTCTCATGATTCCTAGCCAAGATGTTCAGTCCAAGAGACAGAGGCTGCCACAGAAGAGACAGAAAGAAGGAGAAAAGAGTTGTTGAGGAAAAGAGACTTGAGAAGGCCCAGGGTGAGGTAAAATTGATGATTGGAGTCAAGCTGATTCTGAGTTTAATGACTTCCCCATGGCTGATCCAGTGCTTGACCAGGAGAATGTTGACTTTGTCCGAACCAGAAAATAATAATGATCCCCCAAACCTTCAGGCATAAGATTAGAAATAGGAAGATATCCGAGAGCATAGCTCTGGCCAGCATGCGACACCACACTGGTCTCAGAGAAACTGCAGAGATAGCAACAGCTGCCTGGATTGGCCATTGGTTTGATAACACATGATGATGTTCACCTGGTGATGAATCCATAACAAATGAGAGAGCTCAGGAGCTTGTCAGTAACCTAGAGGAGTTTGATAAGGGGATAAGAAATGAATCGAATTGTTTGTTCTTTGATGGGAGAAGAGATGACACTAAAGTGTTCATGAAAGTTGGAGATTCTGACAAGTTTGTTCCATGGTGAAGGAGGAACACAACTCCTGCTGGCCAGTGAACCAGGAGGGGAAGTATTTGTGGCTGTTTCATAAGAGAAAAGATGACATCAGGAAACCAAGCTGAGATGATGGCAGATAACATTGTGAACTGGCTCAGAGAGAGGCGTAGACCAGACCCTGCAGGCCATTGGAGGGGACAGCACCAACACGAACACAAGGGGTGGCAAGGGGGGGTCATGCAGTGGATAGAAGCGGAAGTGGGAGGGAAGCTGGTCTGGATTGTTGTGACCTCCCTGCTTAGGTTGCCACTCAGACATCTGATCCAGGGCTGGATGGCAGACTCTTTCAAACAACAGATGGTCTGGTCCTCTTGGCAAGATAACGGACTCTGCCGCAAGTTAGAAATAAATCCGAGCTTTGAAAAAATCACAGTTGGCCCTCCACTTTCGTTGAGCTTGCACATACTGTCATTGGCAGGCCTGATGACCAGTACTATGGTTACATGATTTGCAGTGCACATCAAAACTGAGATCCATGCTGATGAACTTGCTTGCCTGCAGATAGGTCCAGTCTCACATTCTAGGTGGCTCTAGCGGCTCTCAGGTTCTGCAGAATTTGGGTAAGCTCATCATAAGCGAAAGGGAACCAGCTTCACACACCTGGGAGACTTATTAATCCAATTCATCGTGAGTGTCTACTTACCAAAATTGGTTCCTTACCAAGGTCAAGTCATCCCGTTCTCCGAGGTCGAGCATCATTCTCTTCCAACAGGCTCTGAGAATCCAGCCAAGGAAGGTTGTTCAGATTGTGGAGCAGACTGTGAGGGTCTTCCTGGTAGCATCGAGGGGCGATTCTGCAATGGGATGAGGAGGAGAGAAGTGGCAGTCAAAGATCTTGGATCAGGACTTATGAGAGAGGATCTGGGCATGGCAGAATCAGTTTGTTGGCTTGATTCCTTCAGGGTCAGGAGAGACTCCGCAGGTGGAAATCTAGAGTCAAACCAAGAGCCTCACTGATCTCATAGATCTGGATAGCATCAGGCTGGCAGTGAGCCCCCTCTTCCTGCAGCCTCACCAATGTTCAGAGTCAGAGAGCTTTCCTGGACAACCCCATGCATGTCCCTGCCTGGCCCTCGCACACCCAGAGTATAGGCGTTGTGTGTGCAGCAAGTGGCGAGGCCAGCAGTCGATGTACAAAACTAGCCAAGGAGAGGAGGAAGGCTACATCCAGACTCAGGTGGTCAGCAGGAGGTGATGAGTAGAAACAGAAACCAAGAAAAGGGCATGTTCTCTATGGTGTGCAGCAACTTGCAGGTCATGTGGCAAAACTTGGTTTTGTATTGTTATTTGATGATTTTTGTTTTCCTAAGGAATATTAAATTTAATAAATGTCAAGATCATTACGTTTCACTATTCTGGATCATTTTCATCCTAATAAATTAACCTGATACATTTACTTTACTTTAAATAATAAGCTATTTAGTGGTGTTGGTAAAAGGAATTGGGAATACTGAATTTTTCACAAGATTTCAAGTTAAAATTTACCTAGCAAAAATGAAAACTTTTCAAATCTGAAGATATCACATCGATTCTGCACATAGAATTCATCATTAATAATACCATGGGCCAGGATTTTTCAAACTCAAAAATCAAACTCAAAAAAAAATTAATATCATGCACTAGTGGACAATCTCTCTCTATTTGAGTCTTTATCCTACAGATGATTATGTCCATATAAGACCGGCGACAACCTTCACACATCATGCTGAAAATTAAACATGGACTCAGGAAAAGCGACGCCGCAGTAGAGCGCGGCCTCATTACCGCTGGGAAGACAGACTAGTGCACGCCCAGGCGCCTAATTATTTACAAAACGAAACCTTAGCACAAGAAATTATTATCATATCAGAACTCACTGATGAAAATATAGTAAGAAAATAAACAGTACGGGTAATACAAATAACTCGTCCGTGGGATAGTCGTAAATATTAACTGACTGATCATATGACACTAAAATGATGCCTCTACGTGCTTTGTACGTGAAGAAATTAATTGTTTACCTAAATACTCCTCTGAAAAATCTGCTGAGTCACCGTGTTTGTTTGTTTATAACCAACCCATTCAGTCTGAGTGTACTCTGATGTCCACAAAAAATGCAAAATTGTCCTGTACCATGAAGCTTAAACAAGTTGCTTTTATTGGTAACATGTATCAAAATATGTACAGTACAGTACAGTACTGTCATCCAAAGAACATCTAGAAAAAAAGAAAAAAATTGAACAACTTCTGATGGTAGTGCTGTTCTCAGACATTACAAATAGAAGTTTAGGTAAACATGGAGCAGATGGCTAACACCTGAACGTGTTGTTTGAATTCGTTCATGTTTTTCACGTGTGTTTTTTGAATGATAGTAAGTAATATAAACAATACGCTAATGCACAGAACCTAATAGAACCCGACCTATCCAACCAAAGAAACCTACCTAACCTAGCTTCCTAGTTGGGGGCTCCACCCCCCAGACACCCTGCCATATTAAACAAAGTACTTATTTTGATATATGGTACCATTGAAACTAACTTGTTGAAGTGCCATGGGTGTAATTTTATGTTTTTGTGGACTTGAGAGTACACTCGGAATGAACTGGTCAGTTGTTTCAGATAAACAAACAAAGAGCAGACAACACGCTCCAACAACAGCAGACTTTTCGAAGAAATATTTATGGTAAATAATTAATTCCTTCGAGTACAAAGCACTTACAGACATCATTTTAGCATAATATGATCAGTTTTTCACCGCGTTTTACCCCCACAATTTCACCCATCCTAATTACCCTGCCCACTACAGGTGATTTATGATCGTATATAGAGAAAAACTAAAGAAAAAACAACTTACAATTAACAGAAAAGTTGCAGTATTGTTTTTATTACTTAATTGAATTGGTGAAGAGGATAAAGTAAAAAGTAAAGTACAGTGTATGAAATTCAGGAGGGACAGTCATGCACCTAGTGTCATATTAGGTTTAATATATGTATCATTTAACATAACTGTAAGAAGGCAAAACAATGGTTTTAGCAATTAGCAGGTGTTGCAATTGTACTTTACTATATTAACTAGGTTAGTACTGTAGATGATTTAAGAGTACTGTACTGTAATTGTTTACAAAGTGGATGTGTGAGAAAGAATAACTATGAAAAAAATATTAGGAAGGAATCCTTCTGATTAATGTTCAGTAGAATATTGGGGTCTTTTCCATTTGGGGGCTAGCAGTGGATTTTAATGAAAATTTGCTGCTATTGACTTTTCAAGGTTCATGGTGTAGCTATCGCTTACTTCTTTAGTGTCCAAAGTGGGTGCAGACTGCCTTTATCATGAAGATAAACATATTTGGTTTTGATAAAGACACAAAACCACTAAGACAAAGGTAAGGTAAAGTTAGATAAATTATTTGTGTGTTTTTACCCCACTATTTCCCCTGACTTCAGATCCCTGCCCACCTTGTGCAATCAAAATTGTAAGTAGAAGGGTGGGTCATATCTCTTTAACTTTTAAGTTCTGCCAGAATTGAAGGTCAGATTCCTTTAATTCACCATCTAAAACATAAGAAAACCCTATTTTTGGTAGTGATTCCCATGCATGTACTCTACTGACTCTTTACCAGCTTTCTTACTTTTCAAATATACAGTTAACCCTCACTTTACGCGGTCCCGCATTCCGCGTTTCCACGTTAACGCGGTGCCTTGCCAGAACCTCACGTGCTCACATTACGCGGTACGTGAACCCTATTACCCGGAGAGTGTCCGGTGCGACGCTTGTTTTAGATTCGCCCCACCCACCACCCGCCCGCCTGCCTGCCTGTGCTCCTCGCCTCTCCCTCCTCCTCCCTCCGCTTGGGCAAGCGGCGCGGTAAGGTTGCGCAGTGTGTGTCTTTGTTGCGTTATCACTGACGTCATATGACGTATCAGACCTGTGATTGGCCATGCATCCCTACCCCCCTCTGCTGCTAGCTGTAATTGGCTTAAAGTATTATGACGTGTCCACCCGGGGGAGGGAGGGAGGGAGGAAAGACGACGCTTGACCTAGCCGCGGCAGTTTCATCCCTCAAGGCCACACATTGTAAACGCGCATCCATTGTTCCGTAAAATGGCTTCCGCCGGACCACCACCCCCAGAGAGAAACCTTTCCTTACCTGGACCCAGCGGCACTAAGCCAAAGAAGACACGACGTTCCTTAAGCTACAAGGTGAAGTATACCATCATCCAAGAGTTGGAGAAAGGAACAAGGCAGGTTGATTTGGCGCACCAGCATGGTGTGAATGAATCTACGATTCGAACAATAAAGAAGGATGCAGCCAAGATAAAGGAGCACATGAAGATCACAAAGTCTACAGGTGCTTCTATGATCAAGTATTTTCACAACCAGGTGCTTCTCAAGACAGAAAAATTACTTGTGAGGTACTTGGTGCGTCAGGCGCGACGGAACATGGCGGTCGACACGCGCTCTGTTAAGGACTACGCACGTGAACTGTACATCACAGTGGCACGAAAGATGGGAATTACAGAGCCCAAACCCTTTAATGCTTCCTCTGGGTGGTTACAGAGGTTTAAGATCCGGAACAAGATCACCAATATAAACATTGGTGGTGAAGAAGCGAGTGCTGATCGTGCTGCGGCTCGGGAATTTCCTCCGTTTTTACGTGAGATTATGGAGGAAGGACAGTACAGTGACGACCAGGTGTTTAACATGGACGAATCTGGTCTTTTCTGGAAAAAGCTACCTTCCAAGTCCTTCGTTGTAAAGAATGCCAGCAGGATTCGGGGCCGGAAGATGCAGAAGGAACGCATCACCGTCCTGTTTACCACCAATGCCTCCGGTACCTGTAAGCTCAAGTTATCGGTGATCCACACAGCACGCAAGCCGCACGCCTACAAAACCATGGACATGACCAAGCTAAATGTCCACTGGCTGACCGCACGTAAGGCGTGGATGTTCTCTATACTGTCCCTCTCCTGGTTTGATGACTGTTTTGTTCCCGATGTAAAAAAATTCTGTGAGCGACAGAATGTGCCATTCAATATTTTGTTGCTGCTGGACAACGCACCAGGACACTCGCCCCTACTGTTAGATCGTCACCCCAACGTAAAAGTGGTCTTCCTTCCTCCCAACACTACGTCTATATTACAGCCCATGGACCAAGAGTTAATCTGTAATGTAAAAGCTGCATTCTCAACAAAAAAATTCCAGCTCCTGAACGACTACACCAACACCAGGGAAGAGTTGCGTAACCTGAGTGACACCACCACCGATAGCAAGAGCGAAGAAGATGAGGATCAACAGTTGGAACAGCAAAAAATACTGTTCAAACAATTCTGGAGAGTATTTAACATCAAGAAAGCTGTGGACTTCTTGGTGGAGTCATGGGATCAGCTGTCTATTGCTACAATTTGTCACGCATGGAGACATGTGTTGCATGGAATACCAGGTGAGAGGAGGAGTCAATCTGTGACTGGTGAGGTTCACAATGTTGCAGTAGCAGTGGACCTTGCCAGAGAAGCTGCGCAGACTGTTACAGTTCCAGGCTTCTCCGAGACTACCAACGACGACATCCTGGAGGTGATCAGAGATCCTGAAGTGACTGCCGACGAGATGTTGGAAGAAGAACACGTCAGTGAAGAGGAGGAAGAAGGTGCGTCATTCTCCGAAGAACACAGTTTAAGTCATAGTGATATTAAGGGTGCCATGGAGTGTGCAGAGAAAATGAAGTCCTTCCTTTCCCGCGACAATGACGATGACCGCTATGAAGTCTTCCATACCCGGCTGGTGCAGGCTATGGAGCCGTACATCACGGTGTATCAAGACAACATAAACACCAGCCGTCAAAAAAGCATAACCGAGATCTTCGCCCGCAACCCACCACAGCCAGCCCAAGCCAGTGATAGTGACAGTGAAGATGACTTTGAGGGATTTGTCAGGGAAGCCCTGACTACTGTAAGTGACAGTGATGGTGATTCACCTAGTAATGGCGATTCACCTGAGGGCCAGTAATCTGCCCTCTGCCTCGGAACCAGCCTCCATCCCCGTATGCCGACCCATCTGTTCTACTACCGTAAGTGTTCCACCTAACTTTTAGTTTTTCTAACCTAACTTTTAGTTTTCCTCTGTTAACCTTTATTTTTCCTAACCTAACCTCTTCTATATTACTTGTTTTTTCATACCATCATAAACTTAAGATAAAATTTTTACTACAACATAGTTGTGTGTCGTCAAAAAGTGGAGTTTGGGGATCGGCCCGGACTCCATTTCAATTAATCCCATATGTTATGTTATTCACTTTACGCGTTTCTCACTTTCCGCGGTATCCTCCGGGTTACATTAACCGCGTAAAGTGAGGGTTAACTGTTTTGTATCCCCCCCCTCAAAAAAAAGTTGGAGGAATTGCAATTTTCTAACCATAATTTTTTATTTCTGAGTTCGTCTTCCTGAATGTAAATCTCCATAAATGCTTCGGCTCCGTGCCGCCACCATTATGAACTGTTAAGTGGGCACTAAAAAACAAATGCCTCAGACTAATTCACATTTTTTAGATTCAGTAGGTTAGGGTGTTATTTTGTTAACTACTGTACTACTGATTTATCTCACCTCACAGAATTAAAAATTTACCTTGTATAAATGCTGTGGAAAAAACATCATACAAGAACATTCGCATGAAAGTTTGTGCAAATGGATACAAGAATAACTAATACTGGTACTGACGAGAATTTATATTTTCCCAGGCTTGATGTTCCACATTGGTTGTCATTACTGATCTAGCCATTGAATGTCAAGGAGGTTCTGATATTTAATTATGGTACATAATACTATACTTAACAATGTTGCATCCTTGATTAGCCATAACATCAACAGTATTCCCCTTCATCTAGATACCTTTTTAGATCAGTGTTTATCTTCTATTGCCCACAAATTTGATGTACTTGGATTCTGTGAGACCAAACTCACTAACGATATTGACCATTTGTATAACATTCCTAATTGTAATAGACACTGCGTCAACACGTCACGACACAGTGGTGGTGTCGCCTAATATGTTGATATCAAGTATAACACTTCTGTAAGAGATGATTTAAAGGTTCAGGAGGAGTACATGGAGAGTGTTTTCATTGAATTACGTAAAGACACACGAAATATCCTAGTAGGGATAATCTACAGAAGACCCCACACTAATGTAAGGAATTTTCTTGATAAATTTTTGGAACTTATCTCTATCATAAGTTCAGAGAGGAAAGACTGCTACATCACAGGAGATTTCAACCTTGATCTATTAAAATCAGAAACCGACACCTCAGTATTAGACCTTCTTGCTACCTGTCATTCTAAACTCTTCTTCAACACTATAACCAAACCCACCAGAGTAACTGCCACCTCTGCCACTGTGATAGATCATATCTGGACTAGCAACACTCCTAACAACCTAGCAAGTGGAATTATTTATAACAATATCTCAGATCACTTCCCAGTTTTTGTCATGTATAAAACAGCCACAAGACCTGAAAGGTCTAGTAGAGTCTCAATTCAATACAGAGACTACTGCGCCGACAACATGCTCCTTTTTGAAAACAACCTAATGAATGCTAACTGGGATCTTGTCTATGCCTCCAACAACCCTAACGTGAACAGCTGTAACTTCTCCAGCATCTTCAATGCTTGCTTTGATAAATGCTTCCCGCTCAAGACTAAGTCAGTGAAAACTGTATCCATTTCCAAACACTATATCACAAGTGAAATTAAGATAATGATAAAGGAAAAACACAAACTCCAAAGGAAATTTGCAAAAAGACCCATAACTTTCGGTGATGCTTACCGAAGTATCAGAAATAATGTAACTCAAGCAGTTAGAAATGCCAGACGTAACTATTATACAAATAAGCTCCAGTCAGCATCAGCCGATAGTAAGAAAACCTGGAATGTCATAAATTCTATTCACAACAGGAACACTCAGCCTTCGGCCCCCCACTCAGCTTTTATGATAAACGATTCAGTTATAACAGAACCCTCCCTCATTGCCAGCCACTTCAATGAATATTTTATTAATGTTGGGAAAAATCTTGCAGAGAGCATCCCTGATCACCATGAGGAATTTAGAGCCTACCTGCAAAACAGACAGCAAAGTGAACTATTCTTATCCCCTGTCACAGCAGATGAATTACTGGCCATCATAAAAATGTCCAAAGATGCAGCAGCAGGCAAAGACAATATACCAATGAGCCTCATTAAAAAAGTGGCCCACTTATTACTACCTGTTCTCCTCCACATTTGTAACTCCTCCTTCACTAGTGGTGTCTTTCCTGATAAACTGAAAATTGCTAAAGTCCACCCGACATATAAAAAATCTGGGGACAAAGGTCTCTTCAAGAACTACCGCCCCATATCAGTCCTCCCAGCCTTGAGTAAGATACTGGAAAAGCTAGCATGTAATAGACTAAATTCCTTCTGCAATGCCAATGACATCTTTACAGACTCCCAGTTTGGATTTAGAGCTAGAAGGTTGACTGAGAGTGCTCTGCTATCCTTTACTACTGACACCTTAAATTCCTTTGATGACAGTCAGTTCACAGTTGGTATATTCTTGGACCTCTCTAAAGCCTTCGATACTGTCGACCATACCATCCTCCTTTCAAAGCTTGAACATTGCGGCGTTAGGGGCCTGTCCCACAATTGGTTTACCTCATATCTGTCCAACAGGATGCAGTATGTCTGTTATAATAACCACCAATCTGACTCCTCGCCTATCTTGTATGGAGTTCCCCAAGGTTCAATTCTCGGTCCAGTACTGTTTTTGTTGTACATAAACGACATAGTCCATGCCAGCCCACTCATAAAATACAACTTATTTGCAGACGATAGTAATCTCTATGCCAGCAACTCAGACCTCCATTCCTTGATGAGAACTACGAACACTGAATTAACTAAACTCGGGACCTGGGTAATACGTAATAAACTGACCCTAAATCTTGAGAAAACCCACTACACGATCTTTCACAGAAGAAAAAACTTACCTCCAGACTTGAACCCCCTGTACCTTGGTAATATAGTCCTCAAACGCGAACAAAATACTAAATTCTTCGGAGTTATTGTTGATGAGAAACTTAACTGGAGAAACCACATACAAACCATACACAGTAAAATCAATAAACAGTGCGGTATCAAGTGTCACACTCGACAGTCACTCACTCTCACAGCAATGAAAGAAATCTATCATGATCTTGTTTACCAACACCTGATACACTGTCACACACTATGGGGGGGCCTCTGGCTCTTCAAAAACACAATCTCTGGTTACTGCACAAAAGAGAGTTGTATGGACAATGACCTACTTGAAAAAAAAAACCATTACACAAATGAAAAATTTGCTACATTGAAATTTTTTAAATTTGAAGATATTAACACTTACTACTGTGCCCTCTTTGTTTACAAATCTTGACTGCTGTGCCCTCTTTGTTTACAAATCTATCAATCACTTGCTTGACAATAATTACTTCCAGTTCCGGAATAATCAGAGATACAACTTAAGGCACCCAGAGCTACTAAGACCTCCATAAAATATCATGGTGTGAAGGTATGGAACAACTTACCCCCACCCATCCGAGCAAAGACTACGCTACCTTCCTTTAAATCATCTCTAAAAAAATATCTGTTGTCGAAGTATTAATATTTCTTGTAAGACTTACTATATTTACAGTACCTGCTTTTATTGTACCACCAAATCCGTTTTATTGGAAATTATCATGTAAATAAATAAGTAATTACCATTGCAATAAACATAATTGCCAACTAGACATAATCCTGAAAACTCTGTCCTCTTGTTCAACCTTATAACTGTACAACCCAGGTTGTACTGCTCCCCCATTATACTTATGTTTTTAAATTCCACTCTAATTTATATGTATATGTGTATGTATGTATATACAGGTGCTCCCCGACTTATGACGAGGTTAGGGACCCAAATCCAGGTCGTAAGTCCGAATGGTCGTAAGTCCGACATAGATAAAACAAAATAAAAATCAATTTTTTTTTTTTTTTTAAATAAAAAATCTACAATGAAATACAGTACAGTAAAAGTAATAAATAATGAGGAATGGATACAGTACAGTGAAAGTAATAAATAATGAGGAATGGATACAGTGTGACTGAGCACTTACCTTTAATGTAGTCAGCTGAATGCACATGGGGCCCCCATAATTTTCTAATTATACATGGAGACTACATTAACTGGAAACGTTTCGGTATAGAAAATGCGTGCGTCATTTGAAAAAAAAATGGTCGCGAATCAAGTGTGGTCGAAGTTCCAATCTTGGGTCGAAGTCCTCAAGCAGGCCGTAAGTCGGGACTACTGTATATATATATATATATATATATATATATATATATATATATATATATATATATATATATATATATATATATATATATATATATATATATATATATATATATATATATATATATACATACATACATACATACATATATATATATATATATATATATATATATATATATATATATATATATATATATATGTTACATATATATATATATATATATATATATATATATATATATACATATATATACATACATAAGTATAATATCAGAACTGCAATCTGAAAGCAGTGCCTTGTTCGCTCATGTTAGGAATAATAATCACCCCATTGCTTGGGAAAAAAGCTTAGAAGTATTCAAATCATCTTGTGTCACAGAAAGACTTCTGGTTGAAGCTAGTTTGATTAAGGATTAAAATCAATAAACCTTAGTGATGGTCAGTTCAAAACTGATAATATGTTACATAAATTTATTTGTCAGTGGCCCAAGGTTAAAAATGCTTTGAAAACCTTTGATCTTGATGTATGACAGTTATTTTGTGGGTCCCTTTTTTCTGACCTGACCTGTCTAGTCACATCACCACCCTTCTCTTAAGCTCCTCTACGGTTGTGTTGGTGTGGGGATTAGTGGATGTCATCATTATAACCTGACCTCATGTTTTTAGGTCACCCTGTATATTTAAGCCTCTCTCTGTCCATGTAATCCAGTTGCCTCTGAAGATATCTTGAATAAAGACGAAAGCTAAGGTACTCCGTTGTTTCCATTTTCCCGTGTGATTTTATCAAGATTTATCTTATCCACGTTTTCATTGTGGATTCACATGAAATATATATATATATATATATATATATATATATATATATATATATATATATATATATATATATATATATATATATATATATATATATATATATATATATATATATACACAGTATACAGTGACCCCTCCGTTAACGAACTCAATCCGTTCCAGAAGGTCGTTCGTTAACCGAAAAGTTCGTTAACCGAAACCATTGTTTCAATGGGTTTTTGGGTAATTGGTTCCAGCTCACAGAAAATTTCCTAAATTCAACAAAATTGGTAGAAAAGTTCACTTACTTTGAGGTGTGTATGTAGAAGGCTCCTGGATGTTGATGATGATGATGGGATTTAGAATGGGGGTGGAGGAGAAGGAAGAAGAGAAGGCATTGGGGTGGAAGAGAAGTCACCCCATGGCACCATTTCACCCATAAAATTTTAGCTCTCTTGGTGTAATTCAAGATTATTTTCTTTAAATCAACACTGCACTGCATTATATATTGTCAATATGTAAAATATATTTCAAAATGACCAATAATTTGCTTGGAAACACAGAAAAAAAGTGTTTAGTTGAAGAGAGTCTCAAGCAAGATGTTACCTCCAGTGAAAACAGAGAGAGACTAACTCCTGTTTGCTGTGTTAAGAGGCTGGATGCCGCACATTAAACTAGTCACTTTACCTTCAGTTATGTTCAATAATTGTTAAAATGACTAAAATTGAATATTAAACTTTTAAAATTATTGAATAGTATAAACTTCTTGATATTTACTAAAATAGTAAGGAATTTAAGCCCTAGAACCGATTAATGTATTGGCGGACTGATACTAAAACTGGTTGCCCGGTCAGTGCAAGCGAAAACATGTTGAGGTCGGTTCGTAAGAAATTCGTTAACCGAATTGAAGATCCTTATGGAAGGCAGTTCGTTAACCGAAATTTCGTTAACCGAGGCGTTCGTTAAACGAGGGGTCACTGTGTATATATATATATATATATATATATATATATATATATATATATATATATATATATATATATATATATATATATATATATATATATATATATATATATATATAAATTAATATGAGAATCATGCTTTATTGGGCTAATGAATATATATGGATCCTCGTGTTTCGAAGCCGGATTTGGTAAAACGTTACTCTGACCACCTAAGTGATACGGGTGGTCCCCATTAGAGGTTCACGGCGCCATAAGCTCGTTGAACAGGCTTTATGTGAAATATAACAAAGTCTAGGACAGCTTTTAGTATCCTGGTGGTCCAGTGGTTAGCGTTCCCCGGTCACAGTCATAGGCTTGTGTGCCGTGGGTTCGAATCCTGGTGGGTTGAGGTGTTGATTGTATGTAGAAGTCCGCGTGCTTTATTGGGCTAATGAAATATATATGGATTCTCGTGTTTCGAAGCCGGATTTGGTAAAACGTTAATTTGACCACCTACGTGATACGGGTGGTCCCCATTACAGGTTCACGGCGCCATAAGCTCGTTGAACAGGCTTTATGTGAAATATAACAAAGTCTAGGACTGCTTTTAGTATCCTGGTGGTCCAGCGGTTAGCGTTCCCCGGTCACAGTCATAGGCTTGTGGGCCGTGGGTTCGAATCCTGGTGGGTTGAGGTATTGATTGTATGTAGAAGTTCGCGTGCTTTATTGAGCTAATGTAATATATATATATATATATATATATATATATATATATATATATATATATATATATATATATATATATATATATATATATATATATATATATATATATATATATATATATATATATATATTATATATATATATACAGTGGGGTATGCTATAACGAACGGATCCTACTACGAATATTCCTATAACGAACGGTTTTATCCTATAAAAGTGAGAATGCTATAACGAACGAAACTCCTACAACGAACATTATTTAATTTTTTTTTTCTAATTTATTGTTTTTTATTACAAATATTAATGATATTCTTTATTTCAGGGGTTTAGATGCATATTTATGCACTTTTTTACAATTTTTACAATTTTATATTATATTTTTCAGTGTTAAGTGGTTGTATTTGGGGGCCTGGAACGGATTAATCCTATAACGAACGAATGCTATAACGAACAAGGTTCTAGAACCAATTAGATTCGTTATAGCATATCCCACTGTATATATATGTACTGAATATACTATGTACAAAAAATGAATGTTCAATGAATTATTTATGGTGCATTAGGGTACTGGCCACTTCAGACACAAAGACGGGCTATAAATTGCCTTGTTATCTACCCCTACATCTCACCCTGAGCCAGAGGGAAGCGTCTTGGTAAATAACATTTGTTTGCTTATTTTCCATTTACTTGAAATAGATTTACCGAATTATTTGTTTATTTATTTATTTATAATATACTGTAATATATTAAACACACTGTAATTATTTTCTTTAATTTATAAAGTTGTTTTGCGACAAAGGAATGTTCTCCAGTAGTGTTTCATTAGGATTTGAGTGAAAAAATATTACATACTTACTACATACATTTATTACACAAATATATATATATATATATATATATATATATATATATATATATATATATATATATATATATATATATATATATATATATATATATATATATATATATATATATATATACATACATACATACATACTTTCTGCCTCATTTACACACAATTGCAGTTTCAATTGTTCCTCTTACTTTGACAACACAACGTACATACAGTATATTATTTCTCACTTTTGATCTTTTTTTTTAATTTTTGTATTTGTTTATAGTTAGTTACTTAAAATAAGGCCAATTCATTTCAAGTAATGGCATCAAATGTTACCGGCTGGTGTAGTGTAAACACTAGTGACGTCACTTAAGCGTCTGTAATTAACTGTCGATAGTTTCAAGAATTAACGCACTCATTTACTGAATATTCTTTGTAAAAAAATAAATTTTAAATCCATTATTTATAAGAGATAAATATTATTATCAGTAAATATATCGATACCCGGTATGCATTACTGATCACCTCAACGGCTAAGAATAGCCCAATCTCGCGGTCACTTTCCCTTTCTTGTCTCCTCACTGGCAAATGGGGGGGGAGGTGTGTGATGATAGCAGCTGTGTTTATTACAGGGTATGTTAGACAGGTTTATAATACATTTTTATTATTTTAATATACCGGCAATCTTAATTTGAATCCAGTTTGCCAAACGTAAGTTTCAGTATAAAATAATTACTGGTAGGACTTTGTGAGTGGCTTACGATGTTTCCATCACCACTCTTGACACAATATTTAAGATGTAAATATTTTATATTTGTTGCTTAAGACGACCCCCTAACTTTGGGCAGATTTTTTTAATGTTCAAATTTCGTCTTATAAGCCGAGATATACGGTATATATATATATATATATATATATATATATATATATATATATATATATATATATATATATATATATATATATATATATATATATATATATATATATATATATATATATATATATATATATATATATATATATATATATATATATATATATATATATATATATATATATATATATATATATATATATACACACACACATATATATACACACACACACAGTGGTCCCTCGGTTAACGAGCGCCTCGGGTAACGAGATTTCGGTTAACGAGTTACCTTCCATAAGATTCTTAACTTCGGTTAACGAGCAATCCCTCGATTAACGAGTTTTTTTACGGGCCGACCTACACATGTTTTAGCTTGCATTTGGCGGTCCACCAGCTGTAGTATTAGTCCGCCAATACAGTAATCGGTTCTAGGGCTTAAATTCCTTACCCTTTTAGTAAATATCATGAAGTTTATACTATTCAATAATTTTAAAAGTTTAATATTAAATTTTTTAGTCATTTTAAGAATTATTGAACATATTTGAAGGTAAGGTCACTAGTTTGTGGCACGCCATCCAGCCTGCCAACACAGCATACAGGCGTCAGTCTTTGTGTCTTTTCAGTGGAGGTAACATCTTGCTTGAGACTCTCTTCAACTAAATGCTTTTTTTCTGTGTTTACAAGCAAATTATTGGTCATTTTGAAATTTATTTTACATATTGACAATATATAATGCAGTGCAGTGTTGATTTAAAGAAAATAATCTTGAATTACACCAAGAGAACTAAAATTTTATGGGTGAAATGGCGCCATGGGGTGACTTCTCTGCCACCCTAATGCCTTCTCTTCTCCCTTCTCCTCCATCCCCATTCTAATTCCCATCATCATCATCCAGGAGCCTTCTACATACACACCTCAAAGTAAGTGTACTTTACTACCTTTTTTGTTGAATTTAGGCAATTTTCGGTGAGCTGGAACCAATTACCCAAAAACCCATTGAAACAATGGTTTCGGTTAACAAGTTTTTCGGTTAACGAGCAACTGGTTCTGTTTCTAGAGATCCATACGGATCCGTGGTCTCCTCCTTATCTGTGGGAACCTAGCCGCAGGAACTCCCCCTGGGTTCCCGGGACTGGCCAACCTTTCTCTTCCCTCTGGTTCTGAATCTGATGAAGACTCACAAGGTGGAGCCTGAATGTCATTCAACTTCGTAAACATATCCCTACCCACGAACCTTTTCACTTTCTCTGCTGCTCTTTTGATTATCTCTGTTTCATCTGACACGTTTGTGAGTTCATAGGCGGCACCGTCTCGGATGATATCAGTTACAGGTAGTTCTCCTATAACGCGATAATTGTGTTCATGTAAAATATCGTGTTATAGAAAATCGCGTAATAGAAATAACAGGGCTTATGGAGAAAATAGGGTTAGGTGCAGATTACTCGAAATCGAAAAAATTTAGTAGTTAGCCTAATACAAAGGATAGCACAGTCTAAATAAATGTTACATTCATATCTAATAATGAAATCATACAGTAAATGTAACATTTTAGTTGATGGGGGAGAAGGGTGATTTTGAGGTTGATACAATCTAGCTTCTCTTCAAGTGTTATATCCTTTCTTTTACGATCATCACCGGGAATTCTATCACCAGAACGCTTCTCGTTGATATTCTTTACTATATTCACAGTTAATACAGTGTGGTATGCTATAACGAACGAAACTCCTACAACGAACATTATTTAATTTTTTTTTTTTTTTTCTTTTATTGTTTTTTTATTACAAATATTAATGATATTCTTTATTTCAGGAGTTTAGATGCATATTTATGCACTTTTTTACAATTTTTACAATTTTATATTATATTTTTCAGTGTTAAGTGGTTGTATTTGGGGGCCTGGAATGGATTAATCCTATAACGAACGAATGCTATAACGAACAAGGTTCTAGAACCAATTAGATTCGTTATAGCATACCCCACTGTACCACAAAATTGGAGAAATAGCAAGCAAAAATCTCGTTATAGCAAACAAGCGTTTGCGTTATACAAATATCGTTCCTAATTCATAAATCGCGTTAGAGCAAATTCGCGTTATCAAAACACGCGTTATAGCAGAAGTCACTGTACTGTATACGGGCCCCTCCATTTGGCGTTCAATTTCCTACTAGTACCTGGAAGAGGTACTTCAGCCCTCACCCATACCATTTGTCCCAACTGGACTTCTTCGTTCTTCCTATCTCTATTGGCTCGTTGTCTGATTTTCTTTGACGTTCTCTCGGAAGTCTCTTTTATCAATCGGTGAGCTTCTCTTAACCCCTCACTACTTTCACTTTCTATTATGGATAACCCAATACCCACTTGTCGGTGAGCATGACGTGAGAAAAAGGCAAAGTGTGGCTGTACTCCAATAGTGGAGTGCACAGCCGTGTTCAATGCACATTGCACGGGACCTAAGAACTTGGGCCAACGTCGGGGGATGTCTCCACTCAGGATGGCAAGGAGGGTTTTAAATGTTCGGTGCATTCTTTCTGTAACACTGTTGCCTCGGGGTTGGTATGGCAAAGTGAAATATGAACTAATGTTGCTCATTCTACAAAAACCCTGCGGTAAATTCCCCTCCATTATCGGCAATCACAGTCTTAGGGCTGTCAAATACATTAGTGAATTTCTCAAATTCTCGGGTAACTTCTTGGGTCGCTTTAGTTCGAAGGGGGTAGAAGTTAACAAATCTAGAGTAATGATCGAGGACCGTCAACACATATCGGTACTCATTGACCCCAGCATGCATGTCAGTCAGATCGACAGAAACTCGCTCAAGAGGCTTGGAAACTATCTGTAAGGCCTGCCATTTCTGGGTAAGACCCTTAGTCCCCTTGAATTTCTGACAGCTTTCACATGACTTCACAAAGTCTATACAATCCTAACGGTAGTTTGGCCAATAGAATAGACTTTCTGTCTTGGCAATGGTTTTCCACTGCCCTAAGTGACCTGACTTTGCACTATTGTGTACTAACTTTAAGGCGGCTTCACATAAATGATCAGGTACTACTAAGCAATAGAGTAAGGCTTTGTCAATCAGTTCTTTTACTAGATATAAAACTCCATCTATCACTTAAAACTTATCAATGGCGGTTTTGGGGTTTCTGTGCCTTGGTAACTTTTCCCCATTCAAATACTGCAAGAGCTCTTTCCACCGTGGTTCTTTCTGTTGTTCTAGTCCAAGCTCTGCAGGGGTTACTGGTATTTTGAATTTGGACCTGCAATATTTCTTTTTTATCACCTGTAGCTTGATGAAATTGAAAAATTTGATCATAACAAACTGAACAATCCATAAGTGAAAATAGGTTATTTGAGACACAGCTGCCATGAATTATGCAAGCCATATGAGGATCTATCTTAGTAATCCAAGTGGCTCTACATTTTTTTATAATTACATGTAGTATTGCCCCCTTGGGTCTTAGGTGAAACTACTACAGTAGAAGTCCAAAAATCCGGACTGCTTGGGGATTGGGTCGGTCCGGATTTTCGGATTTTCCGGATTTTCAGGCAGTACTTTTAAAATTCAAATTTAAGGAGGAATAAAGAAGAGATGAACAGGTACATTTTGATAGCTTATTCATTCGCAAATATAGCATGCTTCATTTATCAAAACGAGCAGTTTTAAAGAAAAATCTGTGAAATCTAGAATTTAAATCTTTGCCTTTTTTATATCATAAATTGTAGACTTTTCCAATGTCGTATGTTTCCATTAGAAAAGTATTGCTCACACCATGTTCTAGTTTCTTAATTATTTCAAGTTTGTCACCCAATTTCAACGTGTTCTTCTTTCTCTTCACACAACGAAGATTATCTACTTTAGGAGCCATTATTATGGGCTTGTACAGTACTCTGTAAATGGAAAGAGTAAGATTCAAAATTACATACATTGTCACAGTTTGATTGCTTGTTTTAAAGTGGCAACCGCATGGTTGCTTGTTGTCGCTGTGCAGCTGTGGCGCTCATGCATGCGCACATACACATAAAAGCCAGCTAAAAAAAAAAAAAAAAAAATAGTTTTCGAAAAGTCCGGATTCTCAGGTGGTCCGGATTTCTGGCATCCGGATTTTTGGACTTTTACTGTACTACTGAATTCAATTTCTCTACTGACAGACAATTCCTTGTATGTAGTGCCTGAGCTAAACTTTCTAGTCCTTGTAGCTCATCACTCAATACTATCAACTCCTTGTATGTAGTGTATGAGCTGAACTTTCTAGTCCTTGTAGCTCATCACTCAATACTATCTAGGAGGACACCGTGAGTCTCATTATATCATTATAAAAATATAAGGGAGAAAACATTTTCTCCCAACTTAATCAATATGACTCAAAATTATCATATTATTAGTAAGTTAATTCATTAAGATCTCTTATTATTATATAAGTCACTCATTTGACAATTATAAACATTTAACCCACCATGATGTATCTCTTTCCCGACTCTATCTCAAATATCCCTTAGCTCAATGAATTTTTTTTTTTTTTTTTTTTACAAAATAATTTCATTTAGAACATTTTATTTAGAGGGATCATCAAGATTTCTCTTTGTTGCCAATCAGGGGCACAGACATTATCCCTCAAGTAATAACTTAAGCGAGAATCTCTACGTGCGCACTATCACCCGGCAGGGTTGACAGTGCTGAGTCGTTAACATAGTGCTCTATTGGCAACAGCATTCACTATTACTCTAGCAATACTTATTGGGTTGAGAATTCCACCCTGAAATAATCTCATATAACCCATATAAGGATGTAAAGTCCATTTCAACATAACTCTAGATTGCTAGGAAGACCGGAAGGTCAACATTCCGGAAGGAACGCTAAGTCTAGCAGCCTCGCTAAAGTTCGCCTGGAAAGACTGAACCCGCTACTGAGGACATCAAAAATAAAGTTATGAAGAGAAAAACTCAAATCTGGTTTTTATGCTGAGAGCAATTTTAATTATAATACAGTATTACCCCGCCTAACGCAGTTTCACTTAACGCATTTTTTCATATACGCGGTGCCTCGCCAGAGCTGAACTTTCACTTAACACGGATTTTTTCCACATATACGCGGTGAGTGTCCGGCTCCAGACGCTATTTTTAGATTTGCCCCACCCGCCACCCTGCCTGACTGCCTGTTTTAGCTCATAAAATTCATACAAATTACCCGGCCAGAATATAATTTACATTGCTGGAATTCTTATAATTTGGTGATTATTTTGAATATAAACATCATATATTTTGCATTAGACATACAAATTTTAGATAAAATGTTTTCTCTGAGTAAATATGTTATCTTTTGTGCAAAATATATGACATATTCAAAATATTCCTGGTCTTACAAGGAATCCAGCAATGTCAATTATATTATCCTAACTTTAGTTTGAGGTATTATTTATTACTAAAAAGTTAAATACTATTTTGGTTTTCCCACACATCTCCTTGGGACGGTTGGTGGGGGGTGGGGGGGGGGGAGGGAGGGACCGACCGACCATCTGTTACCCTGTGAAGAATATTTTTTTTTTATTAACTGAAGATATTTGTTTTAGCTCATAAAATTCATACAAATTACCCGGTCAGAATATAATTTACATTGCTGGAATTCTTATAATTTAATGATCATTTTGAATATAAACATCATATATTTTGCATTAGACATACAAATTTTAGATAAAATGTTTTCTCTGAGTAAATATGTTATCTTTTGTGCAAAATATATGACATTTATATTCAAAATATTCCTGGTCTTACAAGGAATCCAGCAATGTCAATTACATTCTCCTAACTTTAATCTGAGGTATTATTTAATACAAAATGTTAAAATTTATTTTTTTCACCCACTCTTTCTCTTGAAGGGAGGATTGGTGGGGGGTGCGGGGGGAGGGTTGGGACTGACCGCGCGGTTGGAAGAGGGGGGGAGGCAAGTTGGGGTACTTTGATTGACAGATAGTGTCGTGAAGAATATTTTTTTTTTTATTAACTGAAGATATTTGTTTTAGCTCATAAAATTCATACAAATTACCCGGCCAGAATATAATTTACATTGCTGGAATTCTTATAATTTGGTGATCATTTTGAATAAAAACATCATATATTTTGCATTAGACATACAAATTTTAGATAAAATGTTTTCTCTGAGTAAATATGTTATCTTTTGTGCAAAATATATGACATTTATATTCAAAATATTCCTGGTCTTACAAGGAATCCAGCAATGTCAATTGTATTATCCTAACTTTAGTTTGAGGTATTATTTATTAAAAATTTAGTGGTTTTCCAAAAATTTCTCAGATGCAAGAGCCAGCAGTGTAGTGTGGAGAAGAAGAAGGAGGGTTGAGTCCATTATTTGAATGGACATTAACTTGGCGACTGTATTTCTCTATTTCTCTTAAGTATTAATTGTGTGCATGTACCATCATAAAATTAAGATGTTATTTTTACTACAACATAGTTATGTGTCTTCAAAAAGTGGAGTTTGGGGGTCGGGCCGGTTTCTATTGGAATTAATCCCATATGTTCTGTTGTTCACTTAACGCGGATTTCACTTAACGCGGGACCCTCTGGGTTCTATTGACCGCGTTAAGTGGGGTACAACTGTATAAGAAAACAGAGGGCGGAAGCCCAAAGGTTTTTGTGAACGAACATAAGAAAAGGAAGAGAGAGAGAGTCATAGCATTCACACTAGCACGTGAATAATTGGGACAAAGAAAACTGTAGACAGTCTACATACAGTGAGTTCTGCTATAACGCGTGTTTTGATAACGCGAATTTGCTCTAACGCGATTTATGAATTAGGAACGATATTTGTATAACGCGAACGCTTGTTTGCTATAACGCGATTTTTGCTTACTATTTCTCCAATTTTGTGGTACAGTGGGGTATGCTATAACGAATCTAATTGGTTCTAGAACCTTGTTCGTTATAGCATTCGTTCGTATAGGATTAATCCGTTCCAGGCCCCCAAATACAACCACTTAACACTGAAAAATATATAAAATTGTAAAAATTGTAAAAAAGTGCATAAATATGCATCTAAACCCCTGAAATAAAGAATATCATTAATATTTGTAATAAAAAAACAATAAATTAGAAAAAAAAATTAAAATAATGTTCGTTGTAGGAGTTTCGTTCGTTATAGCATTCTCAATTTTATAGGTAAAACTGTTCGTTATAGGAATATTCGTAGTAGGATCCGTTCGTTATAGCATACCCCACTGTATTAACTGTGAATATAGTAAAGAAGAATATCAACAAGAAGCGTTCTGGTGATAGAATTCCCGGTGATGATCGTAAAAGAAAGGATATAACACTTGAAGAGAAGCTCGATTTTATCAACCTCAAAATCACCCTTCTCCCCCATCAAGTTACATTCATATTTTTTCAAGGTAAAGTGTTACATTTACTGTATGATTTCATTATTAGATATGAATGTAACATTTATTTAGACTGTGCTATCCTTTGTGTTAGGCTACCTACTAAATTTTTTCGATTTCGAGTAATCTGCACCTAACCCTATTTTCTCCATAAGCCCTGTTATTTCTATTACGCGATTTTCTATAACACGATATTTTACAAGAACACAATTATCGCGTTATAGCAGAACTACCTGTATATATGTATTTGTAATATTCAGAAATTTCAGTATAATTTCAAACGCCGCGCCATTGGCGATACTGAGTTTTCAAGGTCGACTGAGCTAGGAGCGCTCCTACACGTAGTGAGAGGTTTTGGAACTAGGCCTATACGATATTAAATGTAGTGTACCGAATTAATAATGATGCGATTCATGAAGTTAAGGGACTATTATTGAATTTGAAATTATTATAGATCGTTTATCAGTCTGAATAATGTTACGGGTGTCCCAAGAAAGTTATTAGTAGGCGGAAAATATGTAACGTTGGCCTAAGCTAATGCCTTGAGAGGACATGAGGCTGGCTGGCTCTCAGTCAGACGACAGCGGTCGAGCAGAGAGGACAGACTGTGCGTCAGAGAGGACGAAACGGTCACGTGGTCTAGTCACGTGTGTTGCGCTATTGCAGTATAACAAGTAAGTCTCATTCGATCTCAGACAGGGTTTAGATAGGGCAGTGATAAAGTTAACGAGCTAACAGTGAGTTCATTTCAGGGTTTCCGTCAGAACCCGATTGACTGCCGTTTGAGACTGCCGTTGATGATTGATGATTAGCGATTGTCGCAGTTGGAACGATCAGTGCAGGCTTGTCACTGGTCATCCGGGTTAGCCAGAGATCTCCGAAGTGAAACCAGCTGTCTGGGTGCACAACTGACGATCGTCTGGGGTCGCCAGATCTCTTCTACCTCGGCTCACAATATCACATATCTTCAAGCAGTTAGTGAAAACCTTTTACTACGAGAAGCTAAAGCTTCTCTCCACTGAACAAGGGCTGATTGGCTCACTGTCTTCTCGCCCATGGATGCACTGAGAGTACACTGAGGCTGTCTGAGTAAACTAATGGTCAGACACTGAGACCAGGAGTCTAGGGGATACCTAGAGAAACATTTTATCTCCCTTATTATGGGTGTATGTTGAGTTGGGTGAAGCATGATTCATGGGTATTGGTGGACCCAGTAACTTCTTAATAATAGTGATAATATTTTTGTGTGTAATTAATATTTCTTAAATAATTTTGATAATATTGTTTTAATGCTTGTGTCACTAATTGAAACCAGAGAATGAGGGAACTGTTTTTCAGATAAGTTTTCTCCCTTCTGTGTAAGTTATACTGTGATTTAGTTCCTTTAATGCATTTAATATTTCTTTATAATTTCAATCTCAGGTATAACCTTTATTCCCCAGAGTAGTGTTTGAGTTAGGTTAGGAGGTGTGCATTTGTTGGGGTAATATTATTTTGTTGAGTGCCCTTAAGGCCTATTCATGGTGGGTTTAATATTTTCTTATTTTATTACCATTTTCTCAGTGGTTGATGTTATTTTGTTGAAAGCCCTTAAGGCCTGTTTCATGTGTGCAAGCAACAATTCTTACTACTACTTTAAATTTATTGCTGTCTAATGAGGCATTGTCTGAGTTTCTAATAATTTCAATATCATGTATAACTTTTATTCCCCAGAGTAGTGTCTGTAGTGTTGGAGGGAATATAAGTGTCTAAATTTTACAGTGTGTCTCATTTAAGTGTTCTTGTGCTGGTTCGGGTTTTTTCTCAAAGGGGCGCTTCCACTGCAATTTCCATCTAATAATTAATAGTGCTGGTTCAGGTTTTTTCTCAAAGGGGCGCTTCCACTGCAATTTCCATCTAATAATTAATAGTGCTGGTTCAGAAGGTTTTTTCGTAAAGGGTGTTTCCACCGTAATTTCCATTCAATTAATAAAACCTTTAAGTCATGTGAGAAATTTAATTTCAGTAATGCCGAATCGTAAGTTACATGTATATAAGTAGATATATTCACATATTCTCTTTCAGTAAGACGAGCCCGAGGGCGAGTTTAATATTCACTGAATGACTTAAAGGCAAGGATAGTCATTATCGATCTAAAATCTACTCACAAAGTAAAGGTTTGCTGTTGCTTATGACTGAACAGAGATCTATTACAAGAAAATTGTCCCAATTATACACGGAGAGACATAACAGTAATAAGTCACTCTACTTCATCACTGTGCTAATAAGGTTAAATACTGTATATAAAATCCTCAATGGAGCTTAGTATTTCAGCAATTATAACAAATTGCAGAGCTCTCCATTGTGTTTACTTTATGGCTCTACCGCCAGGCAAGAGATGAAGGTAGTGCAAGGATGGAGGCGTGAAGGAGGGGGTTTCAACAATTGCAATTAAAATGCCAGGTAGCTTAATGCGTCTCCTAATATTTCTTATTAAGTAATTATTAGATGTTTTAATTCACCTGTATGTTGGCCTGGCAAGTTATTACTAGGCATTAACATACCTAGGTTAAAGCTGTTGCCGAGATTCTGGGATTTCAAAATATTATTTTTACTCTGATAAGAAGTAAAGGATCAGGTGAGAAAAAAATCAACAGCTTGGCAATTTGTGTAACCAATTGCTGTATAAAGTTATCACTGTTTATTTCAGTAACCATGTTGTAATATAGCTACAATAATACCAGTACAGTAGAATGTCAATATAACACGAGATAATGCTCCAAGAGGTCGCTTTAAACCTAATTCAGACTAAATCAAGTGTTGTATCAATGGAATAATTTTAGCTTGGTACTGAGAGAAACACAAAAATACTAAAAAGACTGACAGTCTACCCAGATGTAATTCTCAGCCCATCTCCTAGAATAAAACAAAACATTGTTTTTTGTAGTACAGTACTGTATTATGTTAAAACAAACACTGTGAAAGCAACACATCTAAAATTAAGGGATGTAAATGGTCTGTTTACTGGCTGGGAAGATGGAGGGAGGGGGGGGAGGAGGTGATATTTTGACAGTTGATGCTAAGGTCTAGTGCTTATTTATTTATCTGTCCTTAAGAGTGACTTTAAGTTTTCTTCTGAAATGTCGCTGAACTGACCTGGGGAGAATATAATTAACATTGCTGGAATTCTTATAAGATAGTGATTAGTTTGGATTATATATACATGCTATAGTTCTGCATTAGACATACAAATTTTAATTTTAATTAATTACAAAGAGCTAAATTATTTTATCTCTCTTGTGCAAAATATATGACATTTATATTCAATTATTCTCTGTCTTGGTACATACTTCTAGCAATGCAAATTATATTCTCCTCTAACTTTAGTGACAGTGAAGGCTTTGGACAGTTGGGGGCTGAAGGTCTAGTGAAGCATTTACCTGCATTTGTTTATTTTTGTCCATTAGATTGATTTTTTTATAAAATGTCAATGAAGTGACCTGGGAGAAACATATAATTTACAATGCTGGAATTCTTATAAGACAGTGATTAATTTTGAATATAATCGCTATAGTTTGCACTAGACAAAAATTTTAAAAATCATTTAGTACATTATTTTAAGCACATGTGCTAGCAAGCTTTTGGCATTAGGACAGTGTAGCATGCCCAGAGAAACATTAGGCTAAGTTTAAAATATGATGCGCCAGATTGACTCGAGGAAAATAGCAAAGATTCGGGCTTTTAAATTAAAAAACATTGTCCTTGAGTTTGTGGATGTCGCTGTAAATCAATAATTTGAAATTGAATCGCTTTTAAATCGACGCTTTTACTGTATACAGTATATTTGCATGAATTTTGTTTTTAAGGAAAATGACAAATGCCTTTTTTAAAGTTTTGAGTTGCTCTGTTTTTATATTTTCTTATTTGTCTGCCCATTTTCTTTTTTAGAGATTATGAGCACCCAAACATCTGGTTTTACTAATAATTCTAATATACACAACTTATTTAGGTAAAGATGCCATTGGAAGTGGCCATATATGTGTCATCAAGATCATTTTCTTGTAAGTAGGAATCCAAGTTGATTACTGTAAGTTGTAAGTGAACCAAAGATATTCAGAGTGTCCATCCCCTTTCTTAATTAATGGAAATTTCTGAAGTTGTACTTGTATAAAGTCATGACATTATTATGAAAATTTTGTATGTTGCAATTTATATTAATTCTATGAAATAATATTAATTTATGACATATTGTCAGGTCATTGTGACAGCAGAGTTATACATGAAAGCAATTGAAATGTAAAGTTGCCACCAGCATATAAACTTAGTAACCTGAAAGACGTCATGTTTACCTCACTTGGCTTACAATATACAGGAGTAACAACTTTTCCACTTCGAAATTTATTGTTCTTTTTTGAGCATTGTGCTAAGTTTTCTGTAAACTGCATCATGATGTAGTGTTAATTACCAGTTAGTGCTAAAAGAGTTGTAGTGAACTTCCTGGTTAATGTGTTGGTGTTAAGGGAGTCTGCTGCGTTCTAGGAACTGCTGAAAGTCTCTCTCCTCTCTGTTTTGGACATTTCAGCAGAATGGTTTTGATTATTATGAATTACCGTTCTGTTAATGTTCCAGGTCAGCGATGGTGATTATCCCACTCTCACAAAAAATACTACTACAAATCCGCCAAGGTGATAGAAGATATCACACACAAAAATGAAGGCGAGACTCAGCTAAAGATAGATAAGGTCCTGCCAGCTAAAGACAAACATCTCAAAGAAGAAGGTTGATTATTTGACAAAGCAGATCCCAGCAGTGGAAGAAATGTATCTTGAATCATGAGGAGCTTGGAGAAAACTCAGATACAAGTATGTAAAGTATATTTGCTAATTTAAAATATTTTATGACTCTAGGATCACTAATGAGCAACCCTTGGTTTTTATGAGGATACTTCGAAGCCCTTTAGAGAGAGTAACTCTTCATAATGAGGAGAATTGAAGTCAAAGAAGCATTATTTTTCAGTTTACTTAATTGCTATAAAACTGATTCATCGAGATACATCTGGGGTACAATAAAAGGAAACAGGTGATGTAGTGGGATTGCCTCTAACAGCTGATGAATCATTGGGTCGAAGTCAAAACTTTCAGTGGATAGAAGAGTATGCATATTCTCTCAATCTGCCATTTGTGTTTGTTCCATACCTGTTGTTTATTAACCCCTTCACTATTGGAACTCCAATTTTAGTTCAATATTTTATTTGGTTAACACGCTAGATAATTTTATATTGGAGTTCAGAGGCCTCACCGTACAATAAGGGTTTAAAGTGCCCACTTTCACCTCTAAAACTGCTGTTAATTTTTGTTATTTTTACTTATAAGATGTGCTTGGTGAAACACTTAGGTTTATTATGCTCATCATGCATGAGCTGGGGTGATATTGTGCTAAACCTCGGGGTTACTTCAGCACAACTGCTCCAGGCTCAAGTACCTAAAATCTTTAACCGAAACCATTGTTTCAATGGGTTTTGGGTAATTAGTTCCAGCTCACTGAAAATTGCCTCAAATTCAACAAAAAAGGTAGAAATTTACTACTTTGAGGTGTAAGTATGGTGAAGGCTCCTGGATGATGATGCTGGTGAATTTGAAGTGGAGGTGGAGGAGGAGAAGGAGAAGAGAAGGAAGTGGAGGTGGAGGAAGCATTTTGCTTCTGGAAGGTGAGTCACCTCCATGAAAATACGAGGAACCCTCTGGATCACAGATTCTCCACCATGAACATCCTCTCTCCTTCTTGGAAGTGGAAGGCCGAGGCTAGTATCAATCTCTTCCTTCTTGAAGTGGGAAGGCTGAGGATAGCATCTTGTTCCTCTGCCTTTACCGAAGAAAGTGTCAATTGTGGTCTGTGGGGCATCTCTCCTCCTCACCACACCTGAGGTTTAAAGAAGGAGACCATGGTTTCAACATGACACAAAGTTAGCCTCAGATTTTTCCACATCTGGGTGCTTTTGAAGCCAGTTCCCTCGAGCTCCCAGTGGTAAATCACATCTTTCAACCCTTAGCTTAATATATGGTCATCACTTTCCATTTCCTCCTCACCATTGTCAGCCTCTAACATCTCATCCAGTTGCTTCCCAAGTCATCAGAGTAAGTTCTCCTCATGAGATACTGCCAAGCTTTTCGACATCATCCTCATCCACTTTCAAGGCCCACGACTGACTAATGGATGCAATCTCCTGGTCCAACTCTGTGTCATCCTGAAATCCTCAAAATCATGGACTACTGATGGCCACAGTGCTTTCCATGAAGAATTGAGGATCTATGGAGACTTTGGCGCGATGGACACAATCAATTTTACAGCTTCCAGGATGTTGAATTGTGTCTTCCAGGAACTGTTTCCAGTGTTAGTTCAGGATCATTGGAAGTTGCCCTGATGACACCCTCCTAAACATTTTTCATGTACAACTTGAAGTTGCTGATCACATTCTGGTCCATTGACTGTATGATTGATGTAGTGTTGGGAGGCAAAAAACAGCACTTTCACAAAGTCAAATTGATACTCCAAAGTTCTGGCAAGTTCAGTGTCATGACCAGGAGCATTATTCATGAGGAGAAGAGCCTTTAAAGGAGTTTATTGGTTAGGTAGCTCTTGACAGAAGGGTGTGAAACACACCTCACCTATTCATTAATGAGCTGTCTTGTCACCCATGCCTTACGGGTTGGATCTCCACGAACTCCAAGCTTGTTTTACCACTTTCTGTTGCTTTGAACACCTGGGTTTTCAGGAGGGTAGACATATAGGCTTCAGTCGGAAATCCCCTGAAGCATTGACACCTGCCAAGCAATAGAGCAGAGACGGTCGCCTGCGGGTTTATGCCCAGGTAAAGAGGCTTCATCTCTGGTGATGAATGCTCCCGGGATCTTTTAAATAAGCTCCAGTTTCGGGCCCAATATTGAACACTTGCTGTGAAGATAATTTACTTCTTCCATCAGTTCTTAAATTCCACTGAAAACTTTGCTGCCCTTCCTTATTAGCACTAGCAGCCTCACCATGCCCAAGCAGCACTGAAAATGTCACTTCTTTCTAAATTTTCAGAACCAGCCTTTGCTGGCCCGAAAATCTTCTCAAATTGGTGTGGAAGTCTGAAGAGTTCAGGTTGATCTGTCTTAATGTCTGTAAATCTCCTCTGCTCTTTTTCACAAATGAATTCAGTAGAAACTGAATCACCTTTCATCTGTTTTTCCCCATCCAGATGAGAAGTAACCTCAGTTTCTGCAATTAGGATCTACTTCTTAAACACTGGTAGATTTGTCTCCTCACTTTTCACTCTTTTTAAATTTGTCTTCTCTTGCAAGAATTGTCAACACAGTTGATGCCCATATGCCATATCTTTGCTTAGCGATTTGTTCTAATGCCTCTCATGTTTCTTAATAATTTCCCTGCTTGGTTTGGATTTCGAAATCTTTTCATGATCTCTAGGGCCCTATGCTGATTTTAAACAATGTCAACACGTGATCTTTTTAAGTTTAAAGCAGTTGTAAATAAAGAATATTTTCTTTAAAAATAACACTCTTAATTCGCGCTATATATTGTCAATATGTAAAATAAATTTCAAAATTACTAATACCTGCTTGGAAACACACAGAAAAGCATTTAGTTGAAGAGAGTCTCAAGCAAGATGTTACCTCCACTGAAAACAGAGAGAGACTAACGCTTTGTTTGGTGTGTTAAAAGGCTGATGGCATGCCAGAAACTAGTGACTCCACTCTTCAATTATTATGTTCAATAATTGTTAAATGACTAAAAAATTTTATATTAAACTTTTAAAAATTATTGAATAGTATAAACTTTTGATAGTATGGAATTTAAGCCCTAGAACCGTACTACTGTATTGGCGACTAATACTACATGAAAGGCTGGTTGAATGCCAAGCGGAAGCTAAAACATGTTCAGGTCGTGTCAGAAGAAACTCGTTAATCGAGGGATTGCTCGTTAACCGAATTTAAGAATCTATGGAGGTAACTTGTTAACCGAAATCTCGTTAACCGAGGCGCTCTAACCGAGGGATCACTGTACAGTAATAGCTCCGTTAGCCGGAATCTCTCAAACCCGGAAATCTCTGATACCTGTACTGTACTGTAGTTGGAATTGAAATTTGCTTTGAAAATAATTCCCAAAGCCGGAATTTTCCAAAAATTTCCAGCTTCGGTAACAAATTTTCCGAGGTTGAAAATGGGGAGCATTTTCTGAGAACGTCTTGAATAAAGACAAAAGCTGAAGTTTGGGGGGGGGGGCGTACCTGACCGGACATGACTCAATGTCAGGTGGGGATTAGTGGTCTCATATTACTGACCTTTGATGGAATGTCAGGTCACTCTTTCTAGGGTGGGGGATTCCTGGGTCTCATGACCTGAAGATGTCTTGCATAAACACGAAAGCTAAAGTATTTTTAGGGAGATTGTGATAAGTAGATGAGCAAAGTTGTATCCCTGCAACATTACAAAACATTTTAAAATATGGAGTGAGAAAGCAGAAAGGTGTGGGTGATGAGAGAGATGGAGTGGAAAGGAGTGTAACATGTACCAGTGCTGCCAAGCAATAAGCTCCTCAACAGCTGATCTTTTAATTCGCCTCCATGCAGTCACACAACAAGACCTTCACTGGATGCTTGTTGTCTTAATTCCTCTGTGTGTGTGTGTGATAATAAACGGTTTATTGAAAAAGTTTGCAGCCCGAAGGCTGAAAATATACATTGGACATAAATGACTTATTACATACATTGGTGGTTTAACAAAAGCCTTCATTAGAGAAAGGTGAAGGAACATACAGTGAACATACAGATTAATGTTTACACACGTAGATCATGTGAGCTGAGGTGTTGAACAGCAGACACGTAGTGTAGTAACTCCCTCACAGATGGCGTTATGAGGGGCATCGCATGGAGTACTAGTTCCCTCACAGGTGGTGTTATGAGGGGCTTGACGTGGTGTAGTAATTCTCTCACAGATGGTGTTACAAAGGGCCTGATGATGTAGTAGTTCCCTCACAGATGCTGTATGAGGGGCCTGATGATGTAGTAATTCCCTCACAGATGGTGTTATGAGGGGCCTGATGTGGTGTAGTACTTCCCTCACAGATGGTGTTATGATTGATTGATACGTTTATTGAGATACAAAAAAACATTAATACATCTCAAAGGGATGAAGTGACATAAGTCATCCTCACCCCAGTCCAGGAATGTCCCTCTCAGGACTCACATAAATCCCTAATATTTCATATAATTAGTTATAATACATAGTTATATTCTAGATGCAAAATTTCTATATTTCTTTAATATTTCATCTATTTTCCCATTTCCAAACATCCACTCTATTTGCATGGGGACATTATTTATATGGGCATTTCTATATACATTAAGCAATGGGCATTCCAGTATATAATGTGGCAGGGTATGGGATCTGGATGTTCTACAAACTCTACATTCTTTATCCTGTTCACTTCTCTCAGCTCCAAGTTCCCAATAATATTTATATCCTAATCTTAACCTCATATACACTGAATCTTTCCACCTACTCCTATCTTTCCCATATGTAAATTTTGTGTTCATGAGAACATGATGGTAATGTTTCATTGTTTCACTTTTCTCGTATATTTCATTCCTTTTGAAATTATCTTCTATTGATTGTATTTTCCGTAATTTGCTCCTTAATTGCTTCAAGGTTTTAGTACATATTATGTCGATCTCGGCCTTTTCCGTGGCTCTTTTTGCTATTATATCTACTGCTTCATTAAGACCAATCCCCACATGTGAAGGGACCCATACAAATTGAACATTATGGCCATTTTTCCTTATTGTATTTACTAATTTTCTACATGAACCAATAATGTGTCCAAAGACTGGACTCCCACTGTTCAAAGAATCCAAAGCTGCCCTACTATCAAAAAAAAAATATGCATCTTTATACCTCTTTACAACATTTTCCAATCCTACTAACATTGCATATAACTCAGCTTGTGTTGATGAAATAAAACTGCTCAACCGAAGTCCAATTTTGATGTCATCATTTCCTTGTTCTGTGTACTGTCTTATAAGGATCCCGCACCCTGCCCTGCCACTTGACATAACTGAACCGTCACAATATACATGCAATGTATTTATTTTAGGCAAATTACTAATCTTATTCCCATATAAAGCCCTTAACTGTCCTGGTTCATGTAATGATTTCTTCATTGTGAGAGGCACTATGTCTAACTCTACTTCTCGTTCTTCCCAGGGTGGATTCATACAACTTTTCTGAACAGCTGTACACCAGTCTGCCAGATTACATTTTTTAATAATATTTACTAATCCATTCATGTA
Organism: Homarus americanus; assembly: GCF_018991925.1. Taxonomy (NCBI): domain Eukaryota; kingdom Metazoa; phylum Arthropoda; class Malacostraca; order Decapoda; family Nephropidae; genus Homarus; species Homarus americanus. Next base: position 2,780,846 of record NW_024732867.1, on the reverse strand, counting down.
TCCTCTCTTGCCTTGCCTGCAGAAGGTCCTTTTATTTTTTAAACCATCATTTATATCTTGTACAAATTTATCCCCACTGTTCTCTCTCATTAATTGAACTGCTGCAACTGTATTAATTTCTTTGACCCTCTGTGAAATGCTCTGTAACCTTAGTTCCATTTTCATTATCTCAATCATTGCATTCTTTTGACACCCTAAAATTATTCTCATTGCTTCATTTTGCATGATCTCAAGCTTCCGTAGCCTTCCTTCACCAGTACAAGAGAGGACAGGTGCTGCATAGTCTATAAGTGATCTGATGGTAGAAATATAGTGTACATCATTCTCAGTATGGGTACCCCAGCACCTTTACCACAACATGTTAGAGCCTTCAAGGGCTGTAATCTTGCTCTACATTGAGTGAGGACATGATATATTTCTGCCTCTTTACTTTCACTAGTAAAGCCAATATACATTCCTAAATATTTATACTTTGACACTTTCTCAACAATTTTTCCATTTAGAAAAACGGATTCAGTTCCTCTTCCTTTACATTCACACTTGGTTTTTTCTTCATTGATAACTAAGCCCATCTTTTGAGAAAGAACACTAAAATTATTTAATGCAATCTGCAAATTTTTTACAGAGTTTCCTTGAAATAAGATGTCATCTGCATAAATGATGGTTACAACTCCTTTGGGATATTTGTGTGAGGCTATCTTGTTCATTAACACATTAAATAACATTGGACTCAATACTCCCCCTTGGGGAGTGCCTAGTTCAAGTGCTCTTTCCTCAGACAAACATCCCTGATACCATACACAGATTCTCCTTCCATGCAAGTAGTCACCTATCCAGTGTAACAACTTTCCTGATACCCCTAGAGCAGCCAGTTCATTCATAACTACTTCACTGTGAGCTTTATCAAATGCTCCTTGTAAATCCACAAAAACTCTACATCTGTCTGCATCATTTGATAAACATTTTATAACACAGTCTGAAGTACATTTCCCTTCCAAAAAACCAAATAAATTACAAGATAGATTTTCCCCCACAATATATACAAGCCTATTTAATAATACTCTCTCCATCATCTTGGAAAAACAAGATGTTAAAGACACTGGCCTGTATCCACCAGTTGCCTTAGGGAAAGGAATAACTATCGCTTTCTTCCATTCTGTTGGTAATCTACCCTCTGCATAGCTCATGTTGAATAAATCTAATAATGGACTATTTTCCATACCAACTAAGCAGTTCAAAATTTCATATGTCACACCATCTTCGCCTGGTGCTGTAGATTTTCCTTTTTTAACAGCATTTAATAACTCATCTTGAGTAATATCTACACATGTTACATCACAAATATTTAGAGCTGATGAAATAAATCTTCTTCTTTCATTTTGCCACTCATCTAATGCTTCTATTGTCCTGTTAGGCAGGGAGGCAACACTAGCAGCTTTAGCCCATTTGTCAACCAGTTTATTAGCTTCTTCCTCTGGATGAGGATTGGCTAATAAAATTACTCCTTTTTCCTCTAATTTTGTTAATATCCTGCCATATTTCTTTGAGATTTTTACTCTCCCCAATGTGCTGTGCAAAATCTTGCCAATATTTCTCCCTTGCCTCCTTCCTAGCCTGCCCACATATTTTGGCTATATCCATGAAGATTTCCCTATCTTCTTCTCTTGTACCATTCTTTACCCAATCTTTATGTGCTGCCCTTAACATTTGTGTCCATCCCTTCAACATTTTGTCATTGGTATAGCAGTGTTTCCTAGCCCCATGTCTCTTATCATTTATTTTTTTCTGTGTTTACTTAGTTAAATATCTTTCTATCTCCCCAACTAAGTCATTATAAAAGCTATCCATACAGACTGGTGTATAATTTCTGTACCATTTCTCTATATTTTGGGTAAACACTTCTGTGTCATCCTTGTTTAGTTTCAGTCTCTTCCTCCTATATCTCACCTGTCTCTTCCCTAATGGTAATTGAACATACACAACAAAATGGTCACTGACTAGCTCCCTTATTATCTCACATTCTCCCTGGACTCCCTGACTGCTTATCATGCAAGCATAGTCTAACCTTCCTCCTTTAATATGAGTCACTTCCTTATTTCCTAACAAGTAAGCATCTGGGTGATCTTGTAAAAATTGCCAAAATTTTATACCATTACTATTAATTCTCCCCATTGTTTCGAGTCTTGGATGTCGAGCATTAAAATCGCCTACAGCCAAAGTGGAGTCCAAAAACATGCAATCTGGTAAGAAGTTGAGGTCAAAACAGCCTCCAGAAATATAAAAATTTGCTATGTTCAATTCTCCTTCCTTCAAATATAACTTTATACAGACACTTTCTATTCCTTGTACTCTACTCGGGCTTCCAACTAGTTCTGCTGGTATGGAATTCTTAATGTATGTTAGACCCCTCTTATACCTTCACCCGAATAGAGATGAAATCCATTATATCCAGACAGTTTAAGCAGGTCGCCTTTCCTGTCCCCAGTCTCTTGAAGGGTAATTATGTCAATATTATTTTTAAGAGTAAAGTAATGTACATCTGTCACTCTATTTTGTAGACCATTAACATTCCAGGACATTATCTTAAGGCTAGCTAGATCCAGGATTAATATTTACACATTTTATATCCTTTCCAATCAGATTCTTTAAGAAGGCCCAATCCTCCTGCACAGATTCCCATTTCCTCAAAAGTTTTTCTTTATCAGTATCTTTACACTTTACCAACACATTTTTAAAACTTTCAGTTGTCGCTCCCTGCACTACACAATCCTTTATTTTCCTCTCCTTCCCTTTAATACTTATTTTAAGCACTGAATTTTTCAAAGGCTTGAGCTCTTCACTTTCCTCTTTCCCTTTTAATTCTACGTTATTCACAGCTTTGTTTTCCCTTTCTTTATTTGTCACTGTATCAAGTCTTTTCTCTAACACTTCTATTTTCTGACCTAACTTTTGCAAAAGCTGAAACATCTTAAGCACCTCTTCTCCCAGAATTTCTTGCACAGTTTTATCACTAACCTGGAGGGCTGCACCACTACTCTCACTTGCTACTTGTTTATTACTCTGTTTGTTCCTGGCATCAACAACGCTTCCGGCCGCAAGCGCAGTCCTTATCCTTCTTGAATCTTCATGCCAGGCATTCTCAGGGATCACTGTCTCCACTGTCTGTGTGTTCTCCTGCTGTCTTGTCACTGTCAAACCACAGCGTACTTCTTCAGTGTTCTCTGAATAATTCCTTTGTTGGTCACTTCTCATACGTGGCCTCATCTCGCATGCAATTGAACTAGCATTGTGAGTTTTACCACAATTACAACAACAAGGCTTCACTTTCTCTCCTGCTTTGATCTTGTCCTTACAGTTGCTAGATTCGTGCCTCTTCCCACAGAATCTACAACGTGGGTCCAGTTGACAGCTCCAGGCCTTATGTCCCCATCTGCAACACTTGAGACTCATTATTGGTCCCTCCACATATAGTGCCACCTTCCTATACCCTGCTCCTGTGATGAACACTTTCTCTGGAACCTTTCCTCTCATTAGAGCAATAACCTGGCTTCTCTCTTCGCCCCTTATTAAATGCCTCTTGACCCAAACAAATCTTTCGTCATCCAATAAGTATCCTGGATCTAGTATTACAGGGTACCTGAAGATTATAACCTTTGTAAGTAGTACGTCGCTCTCTGGCAAAACCATCAGTAATCCCTTGTACCCAACAGTTGTCAACATTTCCACAGCCTCCATGGTCCCCACTGTAAGATAAGGCTTGTGTGTGCCTTCTTTCAAAAGAGGCTCAAAGCTGCGATGCTCCCGTCCTAGTTGTACTGCCCATTTTAATTTTTCGAGGAAGGTCATCGGGCATGACTGTGGAAAAATTAATCTCTTCCTGACATGACCAACTTCACCTTGTGTGTGTTCTTGTCTGCTTCCTTCAAATTCCATACTTTGCTCTGTTCTTGATCCATTCTCCACTATCTCCTTTCTGTTATTTCCATTATTATTACCACCCACACACGTTTTTTGTCCTTGATGTTTTTGTCTCTTCTCCTCTCTCACTTCTTTGCTTTCACTGTCCTCATGCCAGCTTGTCTCCCTCATTCTTTTAGAAATTTCTTTCTTTTTCACTACCTCTTGTTGTAGCTGTATTTTCTCACTTTCGAACTTCCCTTGTGCTTCATCACTCGTATTAAACTCATCACTACTCAACTCAAGGTCTTCAAGAACTTCGTCCAATACTATCTTTTCTTTACTCTTCCATGTAGAGTTCTTAAGCGAAAATTCACTTTTCATGGGGCAATGTTGATATCCCACAACACCCAGCCAGGAGTGATGGGACCCCGAGCAGTTATTTTCGTAAGGTAAACAGTAAGTTCCCAACACCAAAGTTGCTTGACGATACTTATCTTATCCTCAGGTCCTTATACACAAGTAGGTAAGTCTATATATCCTTCAGATAATGTAATAGGCTCGAAAACATCCCAAATTTGGGAGCTAGCGCTCACAGCTGTGTTTACCAGACCAAAAAAATGGCCGCTCCGATGGTGTTATGAGGGGCCTGATGTGGTGTAGTACGTCCCTCACAGATGGTGTAATGAGGGGCCTGATGTGGCGTAGTAATTCCCTCACAGATGGTGTTATGAGGGGCCTGATGTGGTGTAGTAATTCCCTCACAGATGGTGTTATAAGGGGCATCACATGGCGTAGTAATTCCCTCTCGGATGGTGTTATAAGGGGCATCACGTGGTGCAGTAATTCCCTCGCAGGTGTTATGAGGAACCTCACATGATGCTGTAGCAACTCATTCACTATGCGGTGTCGTGCATAATGGGGACACCACGTGGTCCGTTGTCACAGGAATTCACTCACTCAAGTGGGTGAGGTGTGGTCCCAGGCTTCTCTATCGTGGAGTCTCGGGAATTATCATTGGGTACCTGGGACCTCACTGTGTGAAGGTTAGCTTGGCTCAGACTCAACTGCCGAGTTGTTTTTCACTGACTTAAGCACTGTTCACCACTATTAAACACTGGTTCCATTCCTTTCCCAAATGAAATAGTAACTTCTGGCGAGAACTTGTTGGTATTAAGGAGGGTTCAGGGGAGGGAGTTGGTATGGGCCAACATAACAGTTGACGTGGCTACTGCTGAGCAGCGCCAGGTGCGTCTGACCCGTCTTGACCCGTCCGTGGTCAAGGATGTGTGTGTGTGGAAAATAGAGTCAAACAGTCAGTATTTTCAACAATGTTTTTACCTGCGTTGAGAATTTGCAGCCCGGAATTCATTGATGAGGAATATAAATATATCTATAATATTGGCTCAAACCTTAAATACCCTAGGTCTTTCATAGACAAATGCCTGAACATTACTAAGAAATCTTTTTATAGAACTGATCCCAAGCCCACCCATGACCATAAGAATCTCTTAGTATTACCATTTCACAAAAATTTCTCTCAAATTCCTTTACAACTAAAAACCTGGAACGTCAATGTGGCATTTAAAAACTCATGCACTGTTAAACAAATGTTAATCAAGAACTCCCTCAACAACACAATTGGTTGCATTTAAAAAGTTCCTTGCAAGGAATGTAATATGTTTTACTTCGGCCAGACAGGTAAAGATCTTGTAACTAGACTTAAACAACATAAATATAGTGTTAGGACAGGCCAGGAATCCAATGCTCTGTTTGTTCATCTGAGGGATAATAAGCATTGCATTGACTGGGATAATGCCTCCTCAATATTACCTTGTAATTCAATTGACAGTAGGAACATTATAGGATCTAGTCTCATTAAACATACCGAAGCAGTCAACATGAATTTGAGTAATGGCATGTACAAACTGGACACTTTTGTAATTAAGAAGATTTGTAACCAGGTGAGAAGGTTGGGTCACCTTACCCTCTGACCTGACTACCGACTGTTGCGGTGCTTTTTAAAGATTAGTAGGGTCATTACCTAATACCTAACCATTGTGGACCTGATCTCACCCTCCTCTGTATATATACACCTTGTTTTGTACTTCTCCTTAGTCTGTACTCACCCCTGAAGATGTGAATTACACGAAAGCGCTTGGGAACTTCGTGTTTTCTTCTTTCCTTGTGGTTATCAGCATATACTTGGATCACGCACATGTAGATCCACAATGAAAACGTGGATAAGATAAATCTTGATAAAATCACACGGGAAAATGGAAACAACGGAGTACCTTAGCTTTCGTCTTTATTCAAGACATCTTCAGAGGCAACTGGATTACATGGACAGAGAGAGGCTTAAATATACAGGGTGACCTAAAAACATGAGGTCAGGTCATAATGATGACATCCACTAATCCCCACACCAACACACACGTAGAGGAGCTTAAGAGAAGGGTGGTGACGTGACTAGACAGGTCAGGTCAGAAAAAAGGGGACCCACAAAATAATTATCATACATCAAGATCAAAGGTTTTCAAAGCATTTTTAACCTTGGGCCACTGACAAATAAATTTATGTAACATATCAGTTTTGAACTGACCATCACTAAGGTTTATTGATTTTAATTCCTTAATCAAACTAGCTTCAACCAGAAGTCTTTCTGTGACACAACATGATTTGAATACTTCTAAGCTTTTTTCCAAGCAATGGGGTGATTATTATTCCTAACATGAACGAACAAGGCACTGCTTTCAGATGCAGTTCTGATATTATACTTATGTTGTTTGATTCTGAGCTGCAGTGTAATCCAGTTGCCTCTGAAGAT
>NW_024732867.1:2704122-2769122 GCF_018991925.1 Homarus americanus | reverse complement strand
CATCGACCAGTGACTTATTAGGCTTTTGTTTGTCTATTATTTGCTTACTAACAATGTTACTAGTCAATGTTTATCTCGCTTAATTGGCTTTCTTCAATTATCTCTGAATAGGTTTTGGTGCCTCGGGTATCATAAGTGTTTAAATTTTCTGTTGAGAAAACTGATGAAAATATTAATTCAGATTATTGCTCATTTTCTCCGTCGTTATCAGTTAGCTCGCCAGTATCTGACTGTATTACCAATCGTTTCTCGTGGTTTTAGCTTCTGATACATTTGATAGAATCCCTTTGGGGTTTGCTCCGCCTCCCTTTGCTATCCTCTAGCCTATTATTCCTTCTTGCTTTCATTATCTCGGTCTTAACCCTACCGCCAATACCTTATAATAATTCTGGAGGTAAATTTCGCCACGCATTTATCCTCCTACCTATAGCCTCTTGACCAATAATGTTTTAAAAAATATTTATCCATTTAGGGTCATTGTTGTTGATCTTGTTTTTGTATGGTATGTTATGCCTTGCATTAAGTAACTCATTATTTAAATTGTCGTGAACCTGCAAACCCTGATCCTTTGTTTTGATTAATTCTGCTGATGTTTCAATTTCAACTAGTCGATGAAGCCCACTTTTTGTGATCTCTGTTTGCAAGTTCGTTCCCTACCTCGACATTACTAATGAGGTTTTCTCTGTTCGACAGAACTAAATCGAGTATATGATTACCCCGGTTGGGTTCGGTTGTATGTTGACTTAGGAAACAGTCCTGGATCGTTTCAAGAAAATCCTCTGATTCTGAGTTACGCGTAAGGTCAATCCAATCTATTTGGCCAAAGTTAAAGTCGCCTACTATACAGACTTTGTTGTGTATGGAAGCGCTGTGCATTTCATCCCAGATATGTCGCTCATTAACTCTATCAAGATTAGGAGGTCTATATATTGCTCCTGTGATTAATTTTTCCCTACCTTCGATTAATTCTATCCAAATTGTTTCTGTATTCTGCTCAGTTTTTATTTCCTTATTTATTTCACACTTCAGATTATCCCTGACATAGATTGCTACTCCGCCTCCTTTCCTAATCTGCCTATCGGTATGGAATAATTTGTAACCTGCAATTTGGTATTCGACAGGTAACTCACGTGAGTCTAGGTTGATCCATGTTTCAGTGAATGCTATTATATCGATTTTTTCGGTACATACCAAGGCCCTAATATCATCCATTTTTTTCTCTTACTTCTACTGTTCGCATAGTAGACATTTAAGTTAGTCATGTTCTGAGTCCTCCCTTTGCCGCGTTTAGGTTTTAACTCGCTGTCTAAATTAGTTTTGTCATCATTCCTAACACTATTTCCTTGTAACCTTTCACTTTGTTTACCTACTTCCACTGCAGTCTCCTCCACCCCCGTGCTCACATGTTCCCCTAGCAGTTTAAAGACTTCGAAATCTTCTGGACTGCCCTCTCGAGAGTCCCAGCCAGGGTAGCCACTCCATCACTAGACAGATGCACCCCATCCCTAGCATAAAGGTGCCTTCTGCCATAGAAGTTGTCCCAGTTGTCAATGAATGGGACTGATATTGCCTTGTAATATTTGTCAAGACGGCCGTTGACAACCATTCATTGCCAACTCTCCTTCTAGGCAGGACACCACATATGATAGGGATGCCTCCCTTAGACCTAATACGTTCTATAGCTGTCTTGAACTTATCATGAAGCTTCTCACTCCTACACCGGCCATTATCATTGCCACCTGCACTGAGGCAGATAATGGGTTTGTTCCCATTACCAGACAAGATATTGTCCATCTTGTCAACTATATCGCCCACCCGAGCTCCTGCAAACACACCCTCATCCTATTTTTATCTTTACCGCAAAAATCTCTGTCCATGTACCGTATCTGGGAGTCGCCAACAATCAAGATTTTCTTACCTTCCTTGTCAGCCTTGTCCATGACTATACTAACGGCTAATTCATCTATCAAGGGACTGAAAGAGTTAGTACACTTAGCTGTTGTTGTCATATCCTTGGTATGTTTTTTCACCACCAGTTTAGCTGTCCCTCTACTCACAACCTTCCATTCGCCTGAGTTTTCGTCATGCACCGTCTTTCCTTGTCTCGTTTCTTCCTTCGTCCTCTCTAACTCTTCTTTTAATTTCAAGATATCTTCCTTGGCCCTCTCCAACTCGGCCCTCAGAAGGGCACAGCCCTGTTCACAAGTTACACTAGCCATTACTGACAGTTTATCCCCGGGAGCTAAGCCGCTGTGACCTTTCCTCTAGCGAGGTCAGAAGATAACTCTCTGTGTTTACCCTACTAATCTAGGTGGTAAACTTCCTTTGTCCAATAATATTCTTGAAATACTTATTTATCCATTTGGGGTATTATCGTTTGATGCGAGTTTTCTGCATGGTATGTTCTGCCTTTGTGCATTAACTAACTCATTATTTCAATTGTTGTGGAACTCGTCAACCTCAGATCTCGTAATCAGATCATCCTCAATCATCATATTTTGTTAGGTTATCCTTGTCAGGTCTCCAGGTAAAGTGAGGTCGCCCTGGGTGAGTACAGTGTGTGAGGTCATGCAATTTACCCCTAAAAGTGAAACCCCCTTTTCTCAGCTGTCTTTTCAAACTATCAAAGTTTGCCCTTCTGAAATCTGGGACTTTAATGGAATTTTCCTTGCGACAGCCATTAGATTCTAATTTGAATCTTACTTCTTTGTGATCGCTGTTAGCATGTTCGTTCCCTACCTCGACATTACTAATGAGGTTTTTTTTATGTTTGACAGAACTAAATCGAGTATATTATTACCCCGGGTGGGTTCGGCTATATGTAGACTTAAGAAACTTTCCTGAACTGTTTCAAGAAAATCGTCTGATTTTGAGTTACCCGCAAGGTCGATCGAATGTATTTGACAAAAGTTAAAGTCGCCTACTATACAGACTTTGCAATGTCTGTATGCCCTGTGCATTTCATCCCAAATAGGTCGCTCGTTAATTTTATCAAGATTTGAAGGTCTATATATTACTCCTATGATTAATTTTTCCTTACCATCGGTTAATTCTATCCCAATTGTTTCTTTATTCAGTTCAGTTTTTATTTCCTCATTTATTCCACACTTCAGATTGTCCTTGACATAGATTGCTACTCTGCCTCCTTTCTTAATCTACCTATAGGTATTGAATAATTTTTTAACCTGCAATTTGGTATTCGACAGGTAACTCGAGTGAGTCTAAGTTTATTCATGTTTCGGTGAATGCTGTTATATAAATTTTTTCGACACATATCAACTCCCTGATTTCATCCAGTTTGTTTCTCATACTTCTACTGCAGCGGGCCTATTGGCCCATACTAAGCAGCCCCATTCACCATATATATGAAATTACCCACCGTGTTCGACTTAACGATGAAATTCAGTATCTTGTTCCACTCATCCACTGCTCTGTTTCCAAACCAATGTTTACGTATCTCGCTCCTAAATCTAAATTTGTGTATTTTAAAACCATTGCTACGATTTCGCTTCTTATTAGATAGTTTAAGTACCTTTTTTATATCACTTTTGTTTAATCCTGACTTCCATTTTACACCTCAGTGATATCGCCCTTCGCTCTACGTCTCTCGAGGAGTGCAAATTCAAATGTTTTAATCTGCCAATGCTTAAAGTACCTAATGCCCGGGATTAGTCTTGTCATCCCCCTCTGAATGTTTTCTACGGATCCTGTATTCATTCTGTAGTACGGTGACGAAAACTGATCCACATAATCGAATTGAGGTCTTACACTCCTATGTATGAACCCAAGTATACTTTGTTAGCCTTGTTTCGAGCAAATACACATTGTTATCTTGGTTTAAGATTTCTACTTATCATTACTACTAAATCTTACTCACAGTTGCATTTCTCTATAAAAACGTTGTTCATCTGATATCTGGTTGCTCTATTTACATCTCCTAGATTAAGTACTTTACATTTATCCAAATTAAATTTCATCTGCCATTTTTCAGACCATGCAAAAAATTATTTTAGATCTTCCTGTAGTTTTGCGGAGTCCTCGTCAGATTAAATTACGCTCCCTATTTTAGTGTCGTCAGCAAATTTACATATATTGGTGTCTGCACCTATATCTATGTCATTTATGCATATAATAAAATAATAGTTATGGTCCAAGTGCTGGGCCTTAGGGTACTCCACTAGTGACGTTACCCAAATCGGATTTAGTGTCGTTAATGCTTACTCGCTGTTTCCTGTCCTGTAACCATGCCCTAGTCCATTTTAGAATATCTCCTTTAATGCCATGAGCCTCCACTGCATTTGTCTTTCGTGGGGGACTCTGTCGAAGGCTTTTTTAAAATCGAGGTTATACCACATCGTAATCTTTTCCGTCATCCACTGATTCGAAAATAGTTAAAAATAATGTTAATAGATTTGTTAGACATGAACGCCCACTTGTGAAGAAGCCATGCTGGGAATCATTGATCAACTTGTGCTTTTCCAGGTGATTTCGAATAGAATGTGAAATTATTGCTTCCAGCAATTTGCCTACAATTGATGTTAAGCTGATTGGACGGTAGTTAGACGATAGCGATTTATCTCCCTTCTTAAAAACCAGTATCACATTCGCTATCTGCAAGGATTCTGGTACTACACTCAGTTTTAATGACACGTTAAACAACTTTCCGTAGCTCATGCTTGGCTTATATTTAGGCGTTAAAGATCCTGACTGGACAGCCATAATTTTGAGAATCAGTGATTGATTAATCTCTACAGAAGGATTTGCAAATAAACGTGTATAATGCTATGTGTCTTTGCTTTTTAATTTAAGTACTTGAATACCTTATGACTGAGATACTTTTTTACTTCTACTTGAGTACACTGAACTTTGCATGCTTCTACTTGACTAACACTTTGCCAAAGTAACAATACTTTTACATAATTAACAACGTCCAGTACTTTTTACAACTCTGGTAGCCACACCTGTCCCTGGCTGTCAGGAGGCGATGCTAGGTCAAAATGGGATTTTAGAACCAGTACATACATCAGAAAGTTCATGAAGTAACACTCAGGAGTCCTGATGATTTACCTCTATGGCCACTATGTGCAGTCACTCTTCTTCCCAAGACTCTTAGTAGACTATTTCTCTTCATACTCATTTTTTCATTCTGTGAATGTCGTTCTTGTAAAACATAGCCTTTACTTTAAGCACTTATAACCACACTCGAAGTTTTCAGTTTGTTTAGCACGTTGTATTATTATTGACAAAGGAGCAGCGCGTAGCCTGTTACCAACTCATTACCCAACACGACAGGGTGGGGATGGAGGGCGGCGACACTCACGTTAACGTACTGCTGCTAAGATGTTTTGTAATTATTAGTTTTGCAGCAAAATCCTGCTACGTTATCAAATAGTTTCAACTCTTTTGAAGTTGTCCAGTAATTACCACTATCATTAGTAGTTTCAAGTACCCGAATAATATAAAATTGTATATTTTCATTGTATATATTTCAGTATCTTATTGAGGTCAAGAGAAATCTAAATAAAACCTCAAATCTTAGATCATTAAGGTAAATACAGGCGTTGAGCAGGAAGCGTTTAATATTGAGTATTACCAGAAAATACTAGTCAGCACATTAGTATTGGAACAAATTCACTATTCCGTTACAAACACACACACGTACTCACAAGTCGGAAAGTCACAATTAATAAAGTTTCTCCATTAGTTTCCTACTAGAGGAATTTTAAGCAGCATTTACATAAGAAATTCTAAAACCACAACCGAGAGGAGAACCAGCTAGAAAACTTACCATTTTTCGTTTCAATTTTGTTCTTTTGGTCCGACAGCAGCTAGGGACTCTGAAGAAGTGTATCGAAGAGATGGCAACTAGCAGACCAACTGTTAGGGGAGAGGAGCCAGTCGGAGGAAGCTGGGAGTAGGAAAACACACGATAAGTTGCAGTTTGAGAATATTTGTACAAAGATTCTGAATATGTCATTTCCTTCTCAGAATGTGAGGAGGCTAGGACAAAAGCAGGAGAACAAGCCCCTCCCCTCAGAATCACACTAGTGAGTGAAGAGAAGAAATGGGAAGTTATTCGGCAGGCAAAAAACTTAGCAAGGAGTAGGGCACTTCGGAATTTGATCGTTCACCCATATCGAACGGTAATACAGAGGGAACAGCACAAGAAGCTCCTACAGGGCTTGAAGCAGAGGAGGGAGGAGTCGAGGAGGAACAGGGACGGGTGTACAGTCGTGAACAGAGGTCCTGTCACCCCTTCTGCTGCTCCACGAACCCTGAGATTCAGACTCATGAATCCGAAGCATTTATGGGCAGAATAATGCACCAGTGTCTACTGCTTCGGGTTCATGAGTCTGAATATCTTGGTTCGCGGAACAGCACAAGGGGCGACAGGACTTCTGTTCACGACTGTACTGTACATGGGTTATATCCAGGGAGGGCGGTAGAAACAAGAGTGCCAGCACAGAGCCAGGGGGCAGTGGTACACCCCCACCTGCTCTACCTCCCACCCAGAAGGAGGCGAGCGCCATGTAAACAATGACATCTCTGACCACACCCTGCAAAATACAGTGTATTTAGCAAATGCTACAGCTGCTGAGAATGGAGGGAGCCGGGGTCACTACCAAGAGCAGAGACGTTACCGAGAACAAATTCCGGCTTGAATATCGTGTACACTCATACTGACAAGTTCCTTGATAACACTGGTCAACATAAAAATAAAAATTCTCATGGTTCTGGATCAAAACAGTCTGATTCTAGTGTAATTGTATGTGCTGAACTCAATTATGACATTCGTATAGCTGTATCAGGCTCAGTTTTCCAGAACCAGCATATCTATATATTTAGTGTACCATGCTATTCATACAGTAATTTATATGCTCATTGGCTCCACTTATGCAATTATTTTGTCCTGATTTGTGCTTTTTTGTTTGTTTCAGTTTGCTGATTCATGATATTGCATATCTACACCTGCATGATTTGTAATTACTCTGAAATTAACAAAACATGGAACGTCGCAAGTGTGTGAACGGTGCTGACAGTTTTTGCTACATATGTGGTGCCTTCACTCCTGGTAGCCTCAAGAAACCAATCACAAAAGCTGTTCGACTGAACTACAAAATTTACTTCAAATGTCATTTGGGTGACCAAGACAAGAAATGGGCACCTCATGTAGCCTGTAAGTCTTGTGTTAACCACCTGAGCGAGTGGATGTGTGGTAAACGAAGTTCAGGAATGCCGTTTGCTGTACCAATGATATGGCGTGAACCTAAAGACCACAGTAGTGACTGCTACTTCTGTCTCACAAATATTAAGGGAATAAAAATCAAGACACGAGGCAAGGTACAGTACCCCAATATTGCTTCTGCAATCCGACCAGTACCGCACAGTGCTGAACTTCCAGTCCCAAATCCACCGACTGAACAAGAATTGAGTGATTCCGATTCTACCTCTACCTCAATGGAAAACGACTACCAGGATGACTCTGAAAATACCAGGCCTAAACTATTTACTCAAGAAGCGCTTCATGATCTCATCAGGGACCTAAACTTGTCAAAAGAAAAGGCTGAAGTTTTGGGATCTAGACTAAAGCAGCATAACCTGCTAGAAGATGGAGTGTATATCACTACAGCGCGTTACCGACATAGACAGCTGTCTGCATTTTTCAAGATGTCAAACAACCTTTGTTATTGCGAGGACGCAGTATCTCTCATGCAACAACTCTGCAAGTCTGAAACATACAAGACAGAGGATTGGAGGCTGTTTATAGACTCAGGAAAAGACTCTCTGAAAGCTGTTCTTTTGCACAATGGCAATCGGCTTCCATCTGTCCCAATAGCACACGCAACAAAAATGACTGAGAGCTATGAAACAATGAAAATTCTGTTGGCCGCTATAGAGTATGAGAAACACCAGTGGAAGATATGTGGCGATCTCAAAGTCATCAGTTTACTACTGGGCCTTCAGAGTGGCTACACAAAGCACATGTGCTTTTTGTGCTTGTGGAACAGCAGAGCTGATGCAGAGCACTATGTGAGAAAGGATTGGCCGACAAGACCAAGAGATGCGCCTGGAAGGTTTAACTGTGCTCACAATCCGCTTGTAGATCCAGAAAAGATATTTTTGCCTCCACTGCATCTAAAGCTCGGTTTGGCTAAAAATTTCATCAAAGCTATGGATCAATTCGGTGCTGGGACTCTATACTTATCTCAGAAACTAGGTGGTGTGGTTTCCGAAGCCAAGTTGAAAGCAGGTGTCTTGAATGGACCACAAATTCGTATACTAGTTAATGATAGCGAATTCACCAAAACATTGAACCCACTGGAGAAAAAAGCATGGGAATCATTTGTCAATGTGTCAAAGAATTTTCTTGGAAACTATCGTGCTGACAACTACAAAGAAATCGTAACAACCATGCTTCAGAATTATCATGCATTGGGAGCAAGGATGTCCTTGAAATTGCATTTTTTCCACTCTCATATTGAATTTTTCCCAGGTAACCTTGGAGACGTAAGTGATGAACACGGCGAAAGATTTCATCAAGATATCGCCATAATGGAGAGCAGATATCAGGGACAATTCAGTCCTAACATGATGGGCGACTATTGCTGGACACTGCAACGAGAAGAGAGCAAGCTGTACAAGAGAAAGAGTAAAGTTCAGAAGCACTTTTAGAACTTCATATTTTGTCATTATAAAGGATTTGAATTTATGTTTTTTGGTACAATTTTTTATGAGCTTATCTGTGATAGGTTTAAAATTGTATCTTGCATGACGCGATAATGTTACTATATTTACTATTTTTTTTATTCTTTAAGAAAGTAGGTCTGATGGTAGAATGAAACATCCAATTAATATTCATTAATATGAAATTAGTCATGAAAGCACAGTCACATGAGATAATCTCATCTTTTGCACGACACGTGATAGAATATTAAATGTTTATACCTATTGATTTTTTTATAAAACCTGGTCTGATAGAACAAAACCAATATCAGATTCGAATTCAGCAATATGAAATTAGTTGTGTGAGCATGATCTCATATGTGAACCATTTTGGCTGTTGACCAGTGTTATCAGGGGTTAAGAAGGTACCTAGGTGAGGTCACCTGGGAACAGTCACGTCAGTTCCCAGTAGGAAGGGGTGAGGTCATAGATGACACAACAATTGATCATGACTATAATATATTCACTAGTATACTACATAAAGCACAAGAACAAAATATACCATACAGAAAAATTAGGTCAAATAAGAATGAGCCAAGGTGGATGACCAGAAAACTTAAACATGACATAGGAATAAAGAAAGGAATATATAAGAAATTAAAGGGAGGGGAGGAGCAGCTCAGAAACTGGTATAATGAACTATCTAGGAATGTTAAGAAAAATGTAAGGAAAGCAAAGAGAGACTATGATATCAAAATAGCAAGAGAATCCAAGGCGAATCCCAAAGGATTTTTCCAGGTATATAAGACAAAGGTCAAGGACAAAGTTAGGCCTTTAAAGTCAGGGAGGGGAGAATTGATAAATGGCAGTGAGGAAATAAGCAAAGCATTGAACAGCTACTTCTTATCAGTTTTCACAGAATAAATTGGCTATGAAATTCCAGAGGTGGAACTGATATTTAAGGGAAAGGAAGAAGAGAAATTAAAGAATATCACTATCAGAAAAGAGGATGTTCTTAAGAAGATAAATAAACTAAAGAAAACAAAATCCCCAGGGCCGGATGAAATTTTCCCTCGAGTCTTGAAAGAGTGTAGGGAACAGATTAGCGGACCCCTCGTAAACTTATTTACAAAATCATTAGACACTGGAGTTCTGCCAGACTTGTGGAAACAGGCAAATGTAGTACCCATATTCAAAAAGGGAGACAGAGCATCAGCGTCAAATTACCGGCAGATCAGTTTGACGTCAGTAGTGGGGAAATTTCTTGAATCAATTATAGCAGATAGCATCCGATCACATCTAGAGAAAAGCAAATTAATCTACGACTCTCAACATGGGTTTACAAAGGGAAAATCTTGTCTAACAAATCTGCTAACGTTTTTTAGGAAAGTCTTCGAGGTAGTAGATTATGACGAAAATTACGATGTTATTTACTTAGACTTTAGCAAAGCATTTGACAGAGTACCGCATCATAGGCTTCTGAGAAAAATTAAGGCTCATGGTATCGAGGGGAAAGTTTTAAATTGGATAAAATCATGGCTCACCGATAGAATGCAGAGGGTCAGCGTAGATGGTGTTAAATCTGAGTGGGGCCGTGTAACCAGTGGGGTTCCCCAGGGGTCAGTACTAGGCCCACTCTTGTTCATAATCTACATAAACGATTTAGATACTGGGATCAGCAGTGACATAAGCAAGTTTGCGGATGACACCAAAATAGGGCGGCAAATTAATTCAGGGCCGGATGCAAATGCATTACAGGAGGATCTAAACAAACTGCAGGGGTGGTCTGAAAAATGGCAAATGAAATTCAACACCAGCAAGTGCAGCGTACTTAATATTGGAAGAACAAATACTTATAATGAATACAGCCTTAACAACATCAACCTAGAGAAGTCGACTTGTGAAAGAGACCTAGGGGTACTTGTAAGCCCGGACCTACGGCCTAGAAAACAGTGCGTTAATGTTCAAAATAAGGCAAACAGAGTATTGGGTTTTATATCTAGAAGTTTAAGTAACAAGAGTGCAGAGGTCTTATTGCAACTATATCTTGCGCTAGTGAGGCCGCACCTCGATTATGCAGTCCAGTTCTGGTGCCCCTATTATAGAATGGATATACATTCACTAGAGTCCGTGCAGCGAAGAATGACAAAAATGATTCCGGGACTTAGAAACCTTCCATATCAGGATAGGATAAAGAAACTTAACTTGCATTCCCTAGAAAGACGAAGAGTGCGGGGAGATATGATAGAAGTATTTAAGTGGGTGAAAGGAATCAATAAAGGGGATATAGATAAAGTTCTTATAATATCCGAGCAGGATAGGACTCGGAGCAGCGGATTCAAGTTGGATAAGTTTAGGTTTAGGAGGGAGATAGGAAGAAACTGGTTCACAAATAGGGTGGTAGACGAGTGGAACAAGCTTAGCAACTTTGTAGTAAGTGCGGGAACTCTGGAAAGTTTCGAAAGGAGGCTAGATAGATTCATGGATGATAGAGAGTGGTAGTAACTCTCGACAGGAGCTGCCATGCACAGGCCAACCGGCCTATTGCAGACTCCTTATTTTCTTATGTTCTTATGTAAAGTCAGAGTGTAGAAGGGCTCTAAAGAAGTTCCAGCGGCTGGTTGCAAGCGAGGTAAATTCAACGGTGTTTTATCGCTATGCAAAGTCGAAATTAAAAACGCGTGTAGGAGTATTGGACCTGAGGCTTGAAGATGGTAGGTACGCAGATTCTGACCAGGACAAAGCTGAGGCATTGAACAGTTTTTTTTCCTCGGTGTTCACAAGAGAGGATGCGAACAATCTTCCTGTGTTTGAGGACAGACGGTTCGACACAGCACTGACCCACATTGTGTTGACAGAATAGCGTATAAGAAATAAACTGTCAAAACTAAAGGTTCATAAGAGTCCCGGCCCTGACATGGTGCATCCCGGAGTGCTAAGAGAGTTGTGCAACGAGCGTGCTGAGCCCCTGAAGATCCTGTTCTGTAAATGCCTGGATAAACAAAAGGTCCCCAGTAATTGGAAAATGGCTTATGTGAGTCCTATCTTCAAGAAAGGTGATCGTCAGTCCACGAATAATTATAGACCGGTGAGCCTGACCAACATAATTTGTAAAGTACTTGAGAGCATTATATGGAATACCATGATGGCACATCTACTACGAAACAACCTTGTAAAAGGATTACCAACACGGTTTTATACCGGGAGGCTCCTGCTTAACACAGTTACTCAAGGTACTGGATATTTATACCCAAATTCTGGAAGAGGGTGGCAATATCGACAATATATACCTAGATTTTGTCAAGGCATTCGACAGCGTACCCATGAAAGGCTGAAAATTAAACTGGAAGGGTATTGGATTCTGGGAAATGTCTAAGCGTGGATTGGAGACTTTCTCCGTGACCGCAAGCAGTGTGTGGTGATTAATGGTACGAAATCATCACGTGTACCCGTCACAAGAGGGGTACCACAGGGCAGTGTATTGGGCCCGCTGTTGTTTGTTTGCTTCATAAATGACATGCCTGACGCTGTACATTCCTCCATACAAATGTCTGAGGATGACGACAAGTTATTTAGAGAAATTAAGAATCAAGCAGACTGTGAAGAGCTGCAGAAGGATCTCTGTGACTTTCAAGAATGGTCGAAGAAATGGCTGCTAAGATTCAATGTCACGAAGTGTTAGAGGCTGCACCTGAGACGTACCAACGGTAAGGAGGCATATCATGTGTCCCAACGGGACGAAGAAACTGCATTTATTGAGAATGAATGTGAAAAGGACCTAGTTGTGTATGTTGATAATGAGCTGAAGTTCTCTGGCCATTGCCAGAAGAAGGTGAATCAGGCAACTAAATTATTAGGTCATATAAGAAGGTCGTTCAGATATCTAGCCGGTCCGTCTAGATATTTGAACGATCTTCTTATATGACCTCGTAACGATCTTCATGAGTGAGGTGCTTCCCCGTCTGGAGTTCTGTCACCCCGTCTGGTCCCCGAGATATGCTAGGGACTGTCAGTTGATTGGAAATGTCCAAAGGAGGGCCACCAGACTGGTGCCTGCACTTCGAATCCTCAGCTAGCCTGAGAAATTAGAGTGCCTGCAATTGCCTAGCATATGCTACATACGGGCAAGGTGGGTACCTAGTTGAGGTGTATAAACATATCAAAGGGCACTATTCAGTCGAGTGTCCTTACCTGGAGCTGGCGAACGCTCGCCCCACATGGGGTCACAGCTCAAGGTTGAAGAAGCCGCAAGTCCAGAATACTGTGAGGGGTAACTTTTTCGGAGTGAGAACTGTGAACTCTTGGAACAATCTGCCAGAGTGTTGTGACGTCACCGAGTGTGAGCCCTTTCAAGACCAGACTTGACAAGCACTGGAGCAGGTTCAGATACATTCAGGAGCCAGTGCATGCCCAGTACTTGCCAACAGTGCGTAACAGAGACGTGACCGATCGACCAAGCGGCTAACGATCCGATCAGTGGTGAAGAGACTGAGAAATGTTCTGGCGTACTTATCACGTTCCCCTTTCGACGTATTTGCCTTACCTGGCTACACCTTGAGCGCTATGTGGCGGTCAGTAGGAGGTGTTAAAGAGTGTTCATCTGAATTTTGACAGATTAAAAGTAATCGTCTCCTAACATGTCGTGGTTTTACATAATTAAAAAGATTCAGTCGCCAAAAACGAATAAAACACCTAATTATCGAAACCTATCCCTTCACCCCTTGTGTAAGAGGTCACTTCTAAGCTGAATAAAATCGTCCGGCGTTATCCGAATAAATTATTCCTCAAAAAATGATATTCAGATGTTAATCATCCCCAGACGCAGATTTTAACCAAAATACCGTAGCTGAACAATCAATTGAACATTATAATTTATATCGTGGCTTCTCTTGCATCAAATTAGAATAAAGTGAATTTATGGATTTCCAGTCGCTGGCTTGGTGAAAGACGAGGATCATGTCAGACTTGGAAAAGTCAAGCGACCTCGTTAGTGTCATAGAATTTGTCTCGTATCACCAGCAAGAGAACTCTCAGACGTCACGAGGAAAACTTCTGTCGAACAGGATCATATTTATCCAAGTCTCAGGTGATTCAAGAAACTCTTCCGACAGCCCTCAGCGTCAACCCTCACTTAATGTATCAGAGTAATTAAATTAGTGAATAGTCGAAAGATCAATAGATATACATATAGGTATGTGAAAGGTAGATTAAAAAATTAAAGAATATTTATAATAAGAAAATAATGAATACTGTATATATATATATATTTATATATATATATATATATATATATATATATATATATATATATATATATATATATATATATATATATATATATATATAAATATATATATATATATATATATATATATATATATATATATATATATATATATATATATATATATATATATATATATATATATATATATATCATGTAGATCCACAATGGAAACGTGGATAAGATAAATCATGATAAAATCACACAGAGAAAAGGGAAACAATGGAGACCTTAGCTTTCGTCTTTATTCAAGACAGTGGCCCAAGGTTAAAATGCTTTCAAAGCATGTAAGGTAGATGTAAGGTAGATGTATGATAGACGCCCACCAACATGACCACCCGATTTCGCCGTCTGATTTCTCAGTTCTTGGCAGGAGCAACTGTGAGACGGACCTTCCTCTTTATTTTGAAAGCCTTGCATCAGTATTAAGTGAAGCCACCCATTTGTGATGTGGCTTCCTGTGAATTGTTGTGTTTTTCACACCAAGGCTCGTCTAAATTAAGGTAATACGCCCTGTATATTTTATTTTATTTTTATTTTTTTCTGATTTTAGTGTAAGTGTAAGTAATAAGAGTGCAGAGGTCTTATTGCAACTATATCTTGCGCTAGTCAGGCCGCACCTCGATTATGCGGTTCAGTTCTGGTGCCCTTATTATAGAATGGATATCAATTCACTAGAGTCGGTGAAGCGAAGAATGACGAAAACGATTCCGGGACTTAGAAACCTTCCATATCAGGATAGGTTAAAGAAACTAAACTTGCATTCCCTAGAAAGAGGAAGAGTGCGGGGAGATACGATAGAAGTATTTAAGTGGGTGAAAGGAATCAATAAAGGTGATATAGATAAAGTTCTTATAATATCCGAGCAGGATAGGACTCGGAACAACGGTTTTAAGTTGGATAAGTTTAGGTTTAGGAGGGAGATGGGACGGAACTGGTTTACAAATAGGGTGGTGGACGAGTGGAACAAGCTTAGCAACTTTGTAGTAAGTGCTGGAACGCTGGAAAGTTTCAAAAGGAGGCTGGATAGATTCATGGATGATAGAGAGTGGTAGTAACTCTCGACAGGAGATGCCATGCACAGGCCAACCGGCCTATTGCAGACTCCTTATTTTCTTATGTTCTTATGTTCTTATGTCTCTCGTCATTTTTATCGGTTTTAAATTATTATGGTCTTTTTTTGCGGAAGGTAAATATGGGTATAATATTACGTTTTTATTGTATATCACCTGTATTTTTAAAATATTTTAAAACTTTTTGTTTTATAGACTGTGATGATGGAAAATTATTTTCCGAAACGTTAGTGATTAAAAAAACGCAACTTACTCAAGATGTTCGAGTTTTCCTTGGTTTTCCTCTTCGTTATATATATATAATATATATATATATATATATATATATATATATATATATATATATATATATATATATATATATATATATATATATATATATATATATATATATATATATATATATATATATATGTGTGTGTTAGCGGGAGAGAAGAGAAGACAGAAATGCTGCGTTTAGCACGTTAAAGGGGTAAGATGCAGTTTATTAGAACAAATTTTTAGGGGGGTCGTATGCATGTTTTCTCAGCACATGAGGACAGTGCTGTCTTTTTTTAGGGGGGTCGATTGTAATATTCAGAAATTTCAAATGCCCCGCCATTAGCGATACTGAGCGTTCAAGGTCGTCTGAGGGAAGAGAGCGCTACCCGCACATAGTGGGAGGTTGTGGAACTAGGCCTATATGATATTAAATGTAATTTGCCGAATTAATAATGATGCGATTCATGAAGTTAAGAACATAAGAACATAAGAACATAAGAAAGTGGGATACTGCAGGAGGCCGACTGGCCCATACAGGGCAGATCCCTTTCACACCCATCCCAGCACTTCCATGTGCCTATCCAACTAGATCTTGAAGCTCCCTAGCGTCCCCGATCCTACTATAGCACTCGGTAGCCTATTCCACATATCCACAACTCTATTACCAAACCAGTGCTTGCCTATATCCTTTCTGAATCGTAATTTATCTAATTTAAAGCCATTTGTTCTAGTTATTTCGTTATTACTGAGCTTCAGGAACATCTTCCATTTTACTTATTAATCCCACTTACCCACTTGTACACCTCATCATATCTCCCCTAACTCTACGCCTCTCTAATGAATGTAAGCCCTAAGTTTTTTAGTCTTTTCTTCATATGGAAGGTTTTCTAATATTATATGGATCATTTTTGTCGATTTCTTCTTTGTACTCTCTCCAAAGAATCTATGTCCATTCTATAATAAGGACGCCAGAACTGAACCGCATAATCCATGTGTGGCCTCACTAATGCTAGGTAAAGTTTCAAGATAACGTCAGCAGTTCTGTTACTCACAGACCTAGATATGAACCCAAGAAACCTGTTTGCCTTGTTGCGAACGCTGATACATTGTTTTCTAGGTTTCAAGTCGTTGCTAACAAATACACCTAGATCTTTTTCACAAACTGAGTTTTCTATTTCCGTGTTACCTAGTTTATACTTAACGTTTGTATTCGTCTTCCCTATCTGTAGTACCTTGCATTTATCGGTATTAAAATTCATTTGCCAGTCTACTGACCACTCATGTAAGGTATCTAGATCTCTTTGAAGGTGTTCAAAGTCACTGTCTGAATTTATCACTCTCCCCATTTTGGTATCATCTGCAAATTTACTAATCCTACTAGTTATGCCTAAATCAAGATCATTAATGAATATAACAAACAGCAAAGGGCCTAATACAGATCCCTGGGGAACTCCGCTTTTGACCGCACCCCAGTCTGACTTTAATCCATTTATGCTGACTCTTTGTTTCCTACCAGTTAACCATGACCTAATCCATTTTTAATACTGATCCACCTATTCCATATTAGCTTCTACCTTCCTTATCAATCTCTCATGAGGGACTCTATCGGAATAGCACACTGAAATCTAAATAAATTATATCATATGACTTATCATTATCTACCTTCAAATACTTCTGAGAAAAAGCTAAGCAAATTTGTGAGAGACAAGAGCGTCCCTGGGTGAACCACGTGCTTGAGAAGAATGAATTAAGTTGAATGTTTCAAGGTGGCTTCTGATTTTGTAGCAATAATAATTATTGACTCTAACAACTTGCCTATGATTGACGTGAGACTAATGGGACGGTAATTTGATGCTATTGATTTATCACCCTTTTTGAAAATGAACTACATTTGCAAGTTTCCAAGCTTCTGGCACTAGGCCCGATTCTAATGACTTCAGTAAATAAAACTGCTAATGGATTACTCAACTCATCTCTACATTCTTTTAATATTCTAGCATATGCCTCGTCTGGACCAGGCGATTTATAGGGAAGCTTCAGTTTGTTAATTACTTTAAGCACATGTTACTAGTAATATTGATATTCATCAACATATTTTCTATACTGTCGTTATATACCTTATGAACTTCTGGAAACTGTGCTAGGTTTTCATTTGTGAATACGGAGCGAAAATGACTATTTAACGTACTACACATTTCTAACTCATCATCAGTCATTTCTCCTGTCATAGTTTTAAGGGGACCTATTGTATCTCTAACCTTTGATTTATACAGTTGATAAAAAGCTTTTGGGTTATTTTTCGATTCGTTTGCTACCTTGATTTCATAATTTCTCTTTGCTTTCCTAATTTCTGTTTTTACCTGTCTTGTTAGGTTCTGATAGTAACCAAGTAAGTGATTTTCGCCTTTCTTAACTTTTCTATATACTCCTTTCTTTTTTCCTAGAAGATCTAAGAGTCTATTATTCATCCATTTTCGTTGGTTCCGTATCGATCTGAATTTTCTTTTAGGGATGTGTTTATTTTGAGCATTATGGATTGTCGCAATAAATTGTTCATAAGTAGCTGCTAAATTGAATTCGAGGTTCTCCCGTCCTAAGTTGACAGTTTCTGGAGGTGTGTGGGGGATTAATCTTTTGACCATAGGGTCATCCCTTAGGTCTCTCCTTAAGCTACCGTAATTAGCCTTCCTAAAATCCGGGATCAAGGCCGAATTTTCCTTCTTCCTGCCATTCCATATTATGTTAAAATATATGGCTTTATGATCACTGTTTCCTAGTTCGTCTCCAATCCCAACATCTTTTACTAGTTTTCATTATTACTGAGAACTAAATCGAGGATATTATTTCCTCTAGTGGGCGAGTTTATGAATTGATATAAAAAACTATCTTGTACTACTTCTAGAAAATCTTCAGATTCATTATCGCTAAGTTGATTTTTCCAATCTAAGCCTGAAAAGTTGAAATCGCCTAGAATACATACATTGTTTCTATCAGATGCCTTCTTTATTTCCTCCCATAGCAATTTACCATCGTTCCTACTCAAATTAGGTGGTCTATATATAACACCAATGACTACGGACTCATTGCCCTCACCAATCTCTACCCAAATACTTTCATTGTCGCTATTTGTTTTAATGTTTGATTTATTGCAGCTTTTTAATGACACCCTGATATACACTGCTACACCGCCCCCTCTCCTTCCTACTCTGTCAAATTTAAATAGGTTATATCCTGGAATATGAAATTCTGCTAAAAATGTTTGCTGTTTGAATTTATCCATGTTTCCGTTATTGCAATTATATCTATGTTCTCTTTACTAACAATGGCTCTGAGCTGGTCCATTTTGTTACACAAGCTTCTACTATTAGTATAATAAACACTCAATATATTTCTTCCGTTTCTATCTGTTTTACATTTATTACTTTGATGTTTGTTATTATGACTAACTATATTTTCAGCATTATCTACTTCTGTTTCACTGCTGTTATTTTCACATGGTATTTTCCTCTCTTTACCATTGATGGGATTTGGACATAATAAAACCCCACCTTTACTACCCTGTCAACTATCTTCGCTAGCACGGCCACCCCTTTCCTACTTAAATGCACCCCATCCCTTGCATACATACTATCATTACCATAGTACAGGCTCCAATTATCAATGAATGGCGTCGACAGCACTTTACACTGTTCTTCCAACCAGCAATTGAAACCGATTGCACGGGACATCCATTCACGACTGGCACCACGTCTAGGTAGGATAGAGCAAGCAATAGGAGTTCCACCCTTCACCCTAATCTTATCTAGAGCTTCCCTATACAGCTTACGCAGTTCGACACTGGTAAGCTTACCTACGTCATTGCCTCCTGCACTGAGTAAGACTATGGGGTTGTCTCCACAATCATCAATGACGTTCTCCACTCTCTCCAGTACTCTACCTATCCCTGCCCCGGGGAGACACTCGAGCTTCCTAACTTTAGTGCAAAGATTGTTACCTAAATACTTCACCATCGAGTCTCCCATGACAGAAACACATTTGACCTTACCCGAGTGTGGTGATTTCTTACCTGCGCTACTCCCTCTCTCCACACTAACAGAGGGAGTAGCACTCGTGGTGTTACTAGCACGTTCCTCACACTCGTCACTTTAGGTGCTGTACCTGTTGTTTAGGTCTACAGCTGAGTGCCTTTTTAGAGTGCATTTTGTAGCACTAGCAGCAACTACCTTCCATGACTCCACTTCAACTTCACCGTCCTTCACGACACTGGCAAAGGTTTTCTTCTCCTCTAAAACTAGCTTCAAGGCTAAGTTTTCGCCCTTGAGACTCTGGACCTCATTCTCAACCTTCTCCAGTCGGTCTTGCAAGGCAAGACAAAGCTGGAGAACGTGAGAGGTGGTCGAGTACTCGTCAGCAGCTGCCATGTCACTACAGTATATCACTCACTAACACTGACAGGAACACAGGTCAGAAATATTGACTGGGACAACATTGTAGGTGACTATGAATCTGAAGACTTCCTAGACGCAGTACAGGACGATTTTTTGAAACAACTAATTATAGAACCTACTAGAGGTGACAATATATTAGACCTAGTATTAACAAATAAAGAAAATATTATCAGAGATATCACAGTAGGGGAAGAACTAGGTAACAGTGATCACAGAGAAATCAGGTTCACCCTAAATTGGGAAACGAAAAAACAATGACAATATGGTCAGAGTCCCAAACTTTCGGTTGGCGGATTATCAGGGGTTAAGAAGGTACCTAGGTGATGTCACCTGGGAACAGTCACATCAGTCCCCAGTAGGAAGGGTGAGGTCATAGATGACACAACAATTGATCATGACTATAATATATTCACTAGTATACTACATAAAGCACAAGAACAAAATATACCACACAGAAAAATTAGGTCAAATAAGAATGAGCCAAGGTGGATGACCAGAAAACTTAAACATGACATAGGAATAAAGAAAGGAATATATAAGAAATTAAAGGAAGAGGAGGAGCAGCTCAGAAATAGGTATAATGAACTATCTAGGAATGTTAAGAAAAATGTAAGGAAAGCAAAGAGAGACTATGAAACCAAAATAGCAAGAGAATCCAAGGCGAATCCCAAGGGATTTTTGCAGGTATATAGAACAAAGGTCAAGGACAAAGTTGGGCCTTTAAAGTCAGGGAGGGGAGAATTGATAAATGGCAGTGAAGAAATATGCAAAGCATTGAACAGCTACTTCTTATCAGTTTTCACAGAAGAAATTCGCGAGGAAAAACCAGAGGTGGTACTGATATTTAGGGGAAAGGAAGAAGAGAAATTAAAGAATATCACTATCAGAAAAGAGGATGTTCTTAAGAGGATAAATAAACTAAAGAAGACAAAATCCCCAGGGCCGGATGAAATTTTCCCTTGAGTCTTGAAAGAGTATAGGGAACAGATTAGCAGACCCCTCGTAAATTTATTTACAAAATCATTAGACACGGGAGTTGTGCGAGACTTGTGGAAACAGGCAAATGTTGTATCCATATTCAAAAAGGGAGACAGAGCATCAGCGTCAAATTACCGGCCGATCAGTTTGACGTCAGTAGTGGGGAAATTTCTTGAATCAATTATAGCAGATAGCATCCGATCGCATTTGGATAAAAGCAAATTAATCTACGACTCTCAACATGGGTTTGCAAAGGGAAAATCTTGTTTAACAAATCTGCTGATGTTTTTAGGAAAGTCTTCGAGGTAGTAGCTAATGACGAAAATTACGATGTTATTTACTTAGACTTTAGCAAAGCATTTGACAGAGTACCAGTTCAGAGGCTTCTGAGAAAAATTAATGCTCATGGTATCGAGGGGAAAGTTTTAAATTGGATAAAATCATGGCTCACCGATAGAACGCAGAGGGTCAGCGTAGATGGTGTTAAATCAGAGTAGGGCCGTGTAACCAGTGGGGTTCCCCAGGGGCCAGTACTAGGCCCACTCTTGTTCATAATCTACATAAACGATCCAGATACTGGGATCAGCAGTGACATAAGCAAGTTTGTGGATGACACCAAAATAGGGCGGCAGATTAATTCAGGGCAGGATGCAAATGCATTACAGGAGGACCTAAATAAACTGCAGGGGTGGTCTGAAAAATGGCAAATGAAATTCAACACCAGCAAGTGCAGCGTACTTAATATTGGAAGAACAAATACTGTCAATGTATACAGCCTTAACAACATCAACCTCGAGAAGTCGACCTGTGAAAGAGACCTAGGGGTACTTGCAAGCCCGGACCTATGGCCTAGAAAACAGTGCGGTAATATTCGAAATAAGGCAAACAGAGTATTGGGTTTCATATCTAGAAGTGTAAGTAATAAGAGTGCAGAGGTCTTATTGCAACAATATCTTGCGCTAGTCAGGCCGCACCTCGAATATGCGGTTCAGTTCTGGTGCCCTTATTATAGAATGGATATCAATTCACTTGAGTCGGTGCAGCTAAGAATGACGAAAATGATTCCGGGACTTAGAAACCTTCCATATCAGGATAGGTTAAAGAAACTAAACTTGCATTCCCTAGAAAGACGAAGCGTGCAGGGAGATATGATAGAAGTATTTAAGGGGACATAGATAAAGTTCTTATAATATCCGAGCAGGATAGGACTCGGAGCAACGGATTTAAGTTGGATAAGTTTAGGTTTAGGAGGAAGATAGGAAGGAACTGGTTCACAAACAGGGTGGTGGACGAGTGGAACAAGCTTAGCAACTTTGTAGTAAGTGCTGGAATGCTGGAAAGTTTCAAAAGGAGGCTGGATAGATTCATGGATGATAGAAAGTGGTAGTAACTCTCGACAGGAGCTGCCATGCACAGGCCAACCGGCCTATTGCAGACTCCTTATTTTCTTATGTTCTTATGTTAATACAGTAATTCAAGAGGACAGGATACCTCGCAAACTTCACCGGGTAACCATTACCCCAGAACACGAAGAGAACCACCGAGTTGATTTGATCATCACCAACGACAAGTGTAAGAAGTAAACAAGACATTAATCAAGCAAAGAAAATAATGTATGGACCTGATTACTGCAGGAATAAAAAACAAAAACAATATCAGGTACTTATCCTATAGACAATACTTATCCTAGAGACAATTTCCCATTAATCGTCATTCCAGTTCACCTCAACTCAACTCATCGTTTGTTTACAATCTAGAGTAGCTCAGGTGATCCAGCCTAAACCTGAGGTCTATTGGGAAATCATTAACAGAGCGTCCTTGTTCGCAGAAGCTAATAAAATCATTTAATTTCAGCCACTTTACAAATCCAAACAACAATCTCCAAATTACGGAAATCCAAATTATATGATCGGTAATTGTTTTTATATAAGATGATTGGGGTCTTGTAAGTGTTGGTCAGGCGCAGAATTCATCGTCGATGTTTGAGGCCAGACATTCATGTTGTAGCTAGACACTATTCTAAATAATTAAAAAAACTAAAAATTAATTTCCTCGTGGCTAAGTATGTTAGAAAGTATATATATATATATATATATATATATATATATATATATATATATATATATATATATATATATATATATATATATATATATATATATATATATATATATATATATATATATATATGCAAATAAATCACTGTAGGTGCACGTGATCCAGGTATATGCTGATAACCACAAGGAAAAAAGAAAACACGAAGTTCCCTAGCGCTTTCGCGTAATTCACATCTTCAGGGGTGAGTACAGACTAAGGAGAAATACATAACAAGGCATATATATACAGTAGAGGAGGTGTGAGATCAAGTCCCTAGGGGACAGTGAGTGTCCACAATGGTCCGGTCACTAGGTAGTGACCCTACTAATCTTCATAAGCACCGCAGCAGCAGTCGGTAGTCAGGTCAGAGGGTAAGATGACCCACCCTTCTCACCTGGTTACAAATTTTCTTAATTACGAAATTATCCAGTTTGTACATACCATTACTCAAATTCATGTTGACGGATTCGGTATGTTTAATGAGACTGGATTCTATGATGTTCCCACTATCAATTGAATTACAAGGTAATATTGAGGAGGCATTATCCCAGTCAATGCAATGCTTATTATCCCTCAAATGAACAAACAGAGCATTGGATTCCTGGCCTGTCCTAACACTATATTTATGTTGTTTAAGTCTAGTTACAAGATCTTTACCTGTCTGGCCTAAGTAAAACATATTACATTCCTTGCAAGGAACCTTATAAATGCAACCAATTGTGTTGTTGGGGGAGTTCTTGATTAACATTTGTTTAACAGTGCATGAGTTTTTAAATGCCACATTGACGTTCCAGGTTTTTAGTTGTAAAGGAATTTGAGAGAAATTTTTGTGAAATGGTAATACTAAGAGATTCTTATGGTCATGGGTAGGCTTGGGATCAGTTCTATAAAAAGGCATTTGTCTATGAAAGATCTAGGGTATTTAAGGTTTGAGCCAATATTATAGATATATTTATATTCCTCATCAATGAATTCCGGGCTGCAAATTCTCAAAGCACGTAAAAACATTGTTGAAAATACTGACTGTTTGACTCTATTATGGTGGGCAGAATAATAATGCATGCATGAACACAGATTAAGTCGGTTTCCTATAAATACTGAATTTTAAGGTGTTACCTATTCTGTGGATGAGACAGTCTAGGAAGGCATGACTGTAAATTGCATTTCCCTAGACTGTCCTGATAATTTCGTAATTAAGATGATTTGTAACCAGGTGAGAAGGTTGGGTCAGCTTGACCTCTGACCTGACTATCGACTGCTGCGGTGCTTTTTGAAGATTAGTAGGGTCATTATCTAATACCTGACCATTGTGGACTTGATCTCTCCCTCCTCTGTATATATATATATATATATATATATATATATATATATATATATATATATATATATATAAAATATATATATATATATATATATATATATATATATATATATATATATATATATATATATATATATATATATATATGTATATATATATATATATATATATATATATATATATATATATATATATATATGCAAATAAATCACTGTAGGTGCGCGTGATCCAGGTATATGCTGATAACCACAAGGAAAAAGAAAACACAAAGTTCCCAAGCTCTTTCGTGGAATTCACATCTTCAGGGGTGAGTACAAACTAAGTAGAAGGTAATGACCCTACTAATCTTCACAAAAGCACCGCAGTGGTCGGTAGTCAGGTCAGAGGGAGAGACTGACCCAACCATCTCACCTGGTTACAAATCTTCTTAATTACAAAATTGTCCAATTTGTACATACCATTACTCAAATTCATGTTAACGGATTCGGTATGTTTACATAAGAACATAAGAATGGAGAAAACTGCAGCGGGCCTATTGGCCCATACTGGGCAGTCTCGTTTACACCCACCCTCTATTGCTCATATAAGCATCCAACTTATGTTTGAAGCTATTCAGCGTATTCGAGTTAATTATGATATTTGGTAACTTGTTCCATTCATCCACTACTCTCTTTCCAAACCAGTGTTTACCTATTTCCCGCCTAAATCTAAATTTGTCTAATTTAAAACCATTGTTACGAGTTCGCTCCTGGTTGGATAGTTTGAGTACCTTTGTAATGTCCCCTTTGTTTCGCCCTGCCTTCCACTTATACACCTCTATCAGGTTGCCCCTCGCTCTACGTCTCTCGAGGGAGTGCCTATTAAGATGGTTTAACCTGTCTCTATACTCAAGGTTCCTAATGCCCGGGATTAGTCTTGTCATTCTCCTCTGAATTCTTTCCAAGGATTCTATATCCATTCTGTAATACGGTGACCAGAACTGAACTGCGTAATCCAGGTGTCGTCTCACAAGAGCAAGATACAGTTTTAGGATGACCTTGCTAGTCTTGTAACTAACACTCCTTTGTATGAACCCAAGTACTTTTATTTGCCTTTGTTACAAGCAAAACACATTGTTTACTTGGCTTAAGGTTCCTACTTATCATTACTCCTAATTCTCTCTCAGTCGCATTTCTCTATGGCATCGTTGTTCATCTGGTATCTGGTTTCCCTGTTTACATCTCCTATACTGAGTACTTTACATTTGTCCACGATGAATTTCATCTGCCATTTTTCAGACCATTCGAAAAATTTGTTTAGATCTTCCTGTAGTTTTGCCGAGTCCTCGTCAGATTTGATAACACGTCCTATTTTAGTGTCATCAGCAAATTTACTTATGTTACTGTCCATGCCGATATCTATGTCGTTTATGTATATAATAAACAATAATGGTCCAAGTACTGAGCCTTGGGGAACTCCACTTGTGACGTTGCTCCAATGGGACTTAGTGTGGTTAATGCTCACTCGCTGTTTCCTGTCTTGTAACCACGCCCTAATCCATTTAAGGATGTTACCTTTGATGCCATGAGCTTCTACCTTTCTAATTAGTCTTTCGTGGGGGACTCTGTCGAAGGCTTTGCTGAAGTCGAGATATACCACATCATAATTGTGCCCCTCGTCCACCGATTCGAAAACTGATGAAAAGAATATTAATAGATTAGTTAGACAAGAACGTCCGCTTGTGAAGCCATGCTGGGAATCATTGATCAATCGGTGCTTCTCCAGGTGATTTCGAATTGAGTTTGAAATGATTGCTTCCAGTAATTTGCCTACTATTGATGTTAGACTGATTGGGCGGTAGTTAGAGGATAGATATCTATCCCCCTTCTTGAAAATCGGTATTACATTCGCCATCCTCCAGGATTCTGGTACTACACCTGTTTTTAAGGACATGTTAAACAACTTTGCTAAGGACATACTAAGCTCTTCCTTACATTCCTTTAATACTCTGGCAAATATCTCATCGGGACCAGGTGACTTATTAGGCTTTAATTTGTCTATTTGCTTACTAACATCGTTACTAGTCACTACTATCTCGCTAAATTTGTTTTCTTCACTATCTCTGAATACAGTTGGTGCCTCGGGTATCATGTTTAAATTTTCGGTGGTGAAAACTGTTGAAAAATATTTATTCAAATTATTGCTCATTTCTCTGTCGTTATCAGTGAGCTCGCCGGTGTCTGACCGTATTGGTCCAATCTTTTCTCGTGTTTTAGTTTGATACATTTGGTAGAATCCTTTGGGGTTTGTCTTCGCCTCCCTTGGTATCCTTACCTCATTATTCCTCTTTGCTTTCCTTATCTCGGTTTTAACCCTACTCGCCAATATCCTATAATAGTCCCGGAGGTGAATTTCGCCACGATTTATCCTTCTACCTAGAGCCTTCCTTTGGCCAATGATGTTCTTTAAATAACTATTTATCCATTTAGGGTCATTGTTGTCTGATCTGAGTTTTTTGTATGGTATGTTCTGCCTTTGTGCATTAAGTAACTCACTTTTTAAATTGTCGTGGAACTCGGCAATCTCAGATCTCGTTATCAGGTCGGTGTCATCTGTCAGGTTCACGGCCAAGCGCGTCACCCCCTCTCTCAGCTGCCTCTTTAAACTGTCAAAGTTCGCCCTTCTGAAATCTGGTACTTTAGTGGAATTTTCCTTATGTCTGCCCTGAAAATCTAACTGGAATCTAATTTCTTTGTGATCGCTGTTTGCAAGTTCGTTCCCTACCTCGACACTGCTAATGAGGTTTTCTCTGTTTGACAGAACTAAATCGAGTATATTATTACCCAGTGTAGGTTCGGTTATATGTTGACTTAGAAAACAGTCCTGGATCGTCTCGAGAAAATCCACTAATTCTGAGTTACCTGTAAGGTCAGTCCAATCTATTAATGAGACTAGATTCTATAATGTTCCTACTGTCAATTGAATTAAAAGGTAATATTGAGGAGGCATTATCCCAGTCAATGCAATGTTTATCATCTCACCCTCCTCTGTATATATATATATATATATATATATATATATATATATATATATATATATATATATATATATATATATATATATATATATATATATATATATATATATATATATATATATAACTTGTTCTGCACTTCTACTTAGTTTGTACTCACCCCTGAAGATGTGAATTACACGAAAGCGCTTGGGAACTTCGTGTTTTCTTTTTCCTTGTGGTTATCAGTTATAGCATATATATATATATATATATATATATATATATATATATATATATATATATATATATATATATATATATATATATATATATATATATATATATATATATATATACTAGGGGCATCGCCGCCCTCCGGGCGGCTCTTTCGCAAGGCCACGGTAGGACGCCACCTTCCGGGAGGCTCCACATTGTCTCACTGTAGTGCATTAAGGTAGACCACGTTTTTTATTTGGCCATTAGCAGCAAGTATGTACAGCTTTTTGCCAGTTCCTACTCTGGAGCATCCAACATAGAACTGTCCATGTGAGAAGCAAGGAAATACCAGGTTTAGGCCAACCATCTTTAGGGATTGTCCCTGGCTTTTGGAGATGGTATGGTAAAGCTCACTTTAACCAGGAACTGAAGTTGCTTGAACTCAAATGGCAGGTCAGTGGTGATGAGAGGTATCCTTGGTATAAAAACGCCCTCTCCTTTAGGTGAGGCTCATTTTCTTCAAGAAAATTCACCGGAACTTCAACTGAGTAGTCTGTCTCTCTGAGCAACTCCCTGTTTGCAACTACTGGTTCTTCTCGGTTTGGTGAAGGCAATCCCAAATCAGTCAGGTGTTTTCCGCATAGCTCCATCACTTTGTCTTCCAGCAAGATGAGAGCCCTGTTGAACATGTAATCCATGAACTCAATCTCTTCACCAGGATGTTCTCTTCTTGCTTGATGAAGCAGATCCTCTGAAAGACTTTATTGGTAGTTTTTCCAGAGTTGGCTTGGGTTGGATATTCCACATGTAGCATTCATGATGGCAAACAGGTTCCTCATTCTCATTGGCGATTGAGTAGCTGCTGCCTCTTCTAATGTGTCATTCCAGTAACCATCATCTTCCAGTAGGCCAAGGAGATTGCACGCTTCCTGATAGTTTTTTCAGATTTGTCCAATCACTGTCTTGAGTGCTGCATATGATGTTGGGCCACGGATGTGGTGCAAAAGTAGTCTCAAACAATAGCATTCAAAGTTGTTGGGGTGAACCGTGTAAGGCTTTGCCTAACTTTATCCCTGGACATCCTTCAACATCGGATCCTTGAGCTCTTCTCTGGAACTTTTTCATTGAAGCCTGCCATATGTAGAACTTGGGTACGTCAACCTACAGGAGTATTTGAGCAAACTCACCTTCCTGTGAAAGATTGAAAAATGCAGTGACGGTCATATTAGCAGGATTTGCCATTTGATTTTGGAGGGACTCTTCTGTGAAGTATACTCTTTGTCCATTTTCCAGGTGAACAGCCAGATGAACTATTGTTGGACATCGTTCGTGTATGGGAAAATTAAAAATTCTCCATAGGGCTTCATTGCTGCATATATAACGGCCCTGCTGAAACTGTGTCACCCCATCATGATTTCCATCCTTTTCCAATGCAAAGATCGTTTGGTCAGAGCAATTGTTGATGTATTTGCAGACATACTTGATGGACTTGACTGAATTGCAGAACTCCACATTGATGTGCGCATATAATGCTTTACTCAAAAGAGGATTGTAGGGGACCACCCATTTGTTGTCTACTGTTATTTCACTGTCTGTTCCAGGTCGCAACACTACTGTAAAACCTCCATCGCCTGGCACTCTTCTCCTGTTCTAAGGATAGCCATCTTCTCCACTCTGAGTATCCTTTATCAGGTCTTTTGGGATGTTTTTGGTGCAACGTCCATCTTTCATGCATGGAGAGTGTCTGTTGAATGGTCCACATGGCCCATGAATCATTTGCTTCTTGATAATCTCATAGACAACTGGATCTTCTTCTGGATCAGGAAACTCTGCTCGTATGCAGTTGTCAATCATGTTCGGTCGAAGTTTGTCTTTCAGCCAGATCAAGACATGGGCATGTGGTAGACCTCGTTTCTGCCACTCAATGGAGTACGTGTAGCACCGTGTAGGGCCAACGATTGATGCTTTTGTAAGCAAGTCCATGAGTTTGATCACTTTCTGACGAAATACTCTCGCTATAATGTCATGCCGATCTTGTCCTTTCTGGCCTTCCATTAGAGGTTCTATTATGTCAGTCCATACAGGGTTGCATGTAAAAGTAATGAAAAGATCTGGTCGTCCATAGTTTCTGACGTAGGTCATGGCAGCCTGAGTCTTTTCATGCATGTATCGCGGACCTCCAATAAAGGAAGAGGGGAGAATCACCAGCTATCCAACGTTGCCCACATGTCCATCCCTTGCTATCGCATCTCTCAGATGAATGTAGTCATGAACCCTGAGCTTCTTTTGGTTGAGTCGTATGAAGGTGAGTCTTTCTGTTTCAATTTTGGCATACATGTCTGTAGGTTATGTATATAAGCTACTGTGCCGAGTAGCAACCCTGTACATAAGCTACTATGCCAAGTAGCAACCCTGTACATAAGCTACTGTGCCGAGTAGCATTTATATATATTATCACGTGGCAACACTGCACGTGTTATGTGGCAACATTGCCCCGAGGCTGCCATATGGCAAGGCGCCTCAGTCTGACTGTGTGAGCCGTGCTTGGCACACGCTGGTCACAACTTGTATTTCTCTCATCCACAATAAAAGGACTCAGTGTTACTCAGTGTTTCCCTAGCCATCACTGCATTCTTCAGGGCACACTAGTAACTTTCATGGCGCAGTGAGTAGGATCTGTGGACTTACAAAGTGTGTGAACAATGCCGACAGTTACGTCTGCCGGTGATGCGCGTCGACTCATAGTGTGTTGTGTTGTGTTGCGCTGTGTTTCGCCGCGATGTGCAGTGTTGCTCCGTCACAGTGCGTTTTAGTGACGGTGCCAGTGTTAGTGTCAGTGTATTAGTGTGTGTCTAGAGCTGAGTTGAGCATTGGCCTGTTTTTTTGTGGTACCCACGGAGCACGCAGGCGTACACCCTTCTCGTGCGACATCCGGTGGGACACTGGTCTTGCCTCCACCGACCGCCGGCCACCATGCTCCGCTCTCTGAGACACACACACACACACACACACAAACACACACACACACACACACACACACGCACGCACTCACTCACAGTGGACCTGGACCATATGCGTGATTTTTGCGCTGTTTATGTCATATATATGTGGTTCGAGCTGTTGAGGCGCCACTTTATATATTAAACAGTGCTGTCCACGCACACACAAAGATGGGAGGTAAGAAGGGACGTCAAGATGAGAGACACGACTCCCCACCACCTTCCCCTCCACCGGGCGCAGACTCTCATCCTCCACCTCCAGTGACGGACATCGCCACAATTCTGAAGTGGATGGACGACCGGGACGAGAGACGCAGAGAGATGGAACTTCAGAGGGAGGAGACACGAAGAGAGGAGGAAAAGTTGCGTTTTGAGGCGCTATTGGCGACCCTGGCGCTATCCCACCCTCCCTCACTTGCAGGTAGCGCGCTTCAAGGCGCCAGTACACTCCCTCCTCCACCACACCAGCATCCTCCAGGTACTCTTGCTA
Organism: Homarus americanus; assembly: GCF_018991925.1. NCBI lineage: Eukaryota > Metazoa > Arthropoda > Malacostraca > Decapoda > Nephropidae > Homarus > Homarus americanus. The sequence goes on along the minus strand of NW_024732867.1, from coordinate 2,738,296 downwards.
CCCCAACAGCTCCCACGGCATCTGTTCAACCCCCACCCACCCTCTCACCAGACGTCACGTTTCAGCTTTTTCGTGAGTGGAGGCGGCGTTGGACAGATTACTCCACGATGGTGGACCTTGACAGCATGCCTCCAAACAAACAGCTCATCCAACTGCGGATGTGTTTGTCGCTGGAGACCCAGAGAGTTTTGGAGCACACGTTGCAAGTGCCTCCCGACTCTACCTCTTCAGTGACGGATGTGCTCGACCTTTTACAGGAGCATGTTAAGGGTCGGAACAACGAGGCTTTGCGTCGCCGTGCCTTTACCAGCTGCAAGCAGGCGGAGAACGAATCCTTTGACGACTTTTTTGTACGTTTGAAGAGTTTGTCTGAGGAGATCGACGTCTGCAAGGCGCACAGCCGGGAATGTGAGGAAGCCTGGATCAAGCACGGGATCTTGACAGGTGTCAGGCACGAAGAGTTGATGCAGCGACTCATCCCCCTGGACGCTTCCTCCACACTCCAGGTGGTAGTGACTGAATGTCGGTCATACGAGGCCACCAAGTCCGCCACCTCTGCCTTACGGGCCCCACCTGCTGTGAGAGCTATCTCACAATACAAGAAGGATAAGAAGGCGGCCAACAACGCGAAGGCTGCCACACGTTCTTCCACGCCTCCGCCTAGTGCTTCCTGTGGCAGCTGTGGAAAGCAGCACAGCCCCAAGACTTGCCCGGCCGCCGACGCACTGTGTCGTGGATGTGACCGTAAGGGCCACTGGTCTAACACAGACAGGTGCCCTGCACGAGGCCACAAGTGTCAGGCCTGCGGTCGCTATGGACACTACGACAAGTGCTGCCGCCAACCCAAGCCCAAAAGCCCGAGACGAGGAGGACAGCAGCGCACTTCCCTCGGGGTGGTTCGCACACAGCCCCCTCCAGATGGCCCACGCAGCCCCAAGCAGCAGCGGAGTCACATCAGGAGGGTGGAATCGACCACACGCCCCAGGGCTACCCCTTCCCCTACTATCCGCGTCGCCGTCACACACGGTGATGTGTCGGGTCACATCGAGGTGATACCGGACACCGGCGCCGATACTACGGTGATTGGGTTGAAGCACCTCCAGAAACTGGGCCTCACCAAACGCGGCCTGGGACCACCGCCGCAGCTGCAGTACTACAATGCGGACGGTTCCCAGATGCCGGACGCTGTGGGCTCCTTTCAAGCAGAGATCACCTACGGCGACAGGTCGTGTCACGGATGGATCGACGTGCAGCCTACTCTCGCTACACCCTTGTTGTCGTGGGAGCACTGCAAGGAGTTAGGCGTGGTGCCCAGAGACTTTCCCGAGCAGATCCCAGCTGCTCGTTACACCGCCAGCAGGGTGCGTGAGTCGACGAGCGACGCGCCTGGCGCTGCCACACAGAGCTGCCCAGAACCCGCGTCCACTCCCTCCCCGCCTCCACCCAAGTCACGGCTGCTTCCTCTTCACAGCGAGACGTCTCCTTCAGCCGCAAGGGCCTACTTCCTGAAGGAGTACTCGGATGTGCTGGTGACGAAGGAGGCCCTACGGACCGCGCCACTGAAGGCTATGGCGGGTCCGCCTATGAGGATACACCTGCGGGAAGATGCACTGCCGTTTGCCATACACACTCCCCGGTTGATTCCTCTCGCCTTCAGGGATTCAGTCAAGAAGGAACTGGATTCCATGGTGGCCCAGGGTGTCATCGTACCCGTTGGTGACGACCCATCCCCTTGGTGCCACCCTCTAGTCGCTGTGGCTAAGACTAACGGTGGAGTGCGGATTACTACCGACTTGTCTAAGCTTAACAGCCAGGTGTCCCGTCCCGCCCACCCTTCACCCACACCTTTTGCAGCTATACGGAGTGTGGATCCGAAGGTACGGCACTTCTCGACGATGGACGCCCTCTGTGGTTACTGGCAGATCCCACTGAAGAAGGAGGATCAGCCACTGACCACTTTCATCACGCCTTACGGACGCTTCCGCTACTGCCGTGGCCCTATGGGATTCGCTGCTACGGGGGACGCCTTCTGTCTCCGTGGTGACATGGCACTTCAAGGCGTGACCAACTGCGTGAAGGTAGTGGACGACGTCCTCCTTTACGATGAGGACTACCTGACGCATCTTCGCCGCATCGACGAGGTACTGACCAGGTGTAGGACGCACGGCATCACTCTGAATGCCGAGAAGTTCGTCTTGGCCGCACCTGCAGTGTCTTTCTGCGGCTACCGACTCTCAAGGGATGGCATTGCTGCGGACCCGGAGAAAGTTCGCGCCATAGCGGACTTTGCGAAACCTGCCAACCTTACGGATCTCAGGTCTTTCATGGGCCTGGTGAACCAGCTGGCAGAATTTTCCCCTGACGTCTCCGCCGCTGCCGGGCCTCTCCGCCCCCTGATGAGCCCCAAGAGGACGTTCACGTGGACCCCTGACCACGACCTCGCCTTTCATAAGGTGAAGGAGGCCCTGTCAAGTCCACCTATCCTCGCTACTTTCGACCCAGCGCTCCCCACCGTCCTCCAGACAGACGCCTCGCGCCTGTACGGGGTTGGTTACGCCCTTCTCCAGGATCACGGTGGAGGAAAGTACTGGCTCGTACAGTGTGGCTCTCGCTTCCTCACCGATGCTGAGTCTCGCTACGCTACCATCGAGCTGGAGCTGCTGGCAGTGGTATGGGCTTTATCGAAGTGCAAGTTCTACTTGATTGGCCTACAGCACTTCGACCTCATCACAGACCACAGGCCCTTGGTCCCCATTCTTAACCACTATTCGCTGGACGCCATCGAGAATCCCCGCCTCCAGCGCCTGAAGGAGAAGATTTTGGCCTTCGTCTTCACCGCGGCTTGGCGCGCAGGTAAGGAGTTGTGCATCCCGGATGCCCTCTCCCGCTCCCCAGTCAGCCGCCCTACACCTGAAGACGAGATGCTCAGCACCGAGGCCGGTTTCTCCGTCAGCAACATCGTCACCTTGCAGGCCGTACAGTCCCTCGCCAGCACCCAGGCCTCAGTGTCGCCACCCGACAGCGATCTGGCCCTTGAGGAACTACGGACCGCGGCACGCGACGACCCCTCCTACACTCAGCTCTTGGAGAGTGTGAGGACTGGGTTCCCTCACGACCGTTTTGACCTCCACAACGCCCTACGCCCGTATTGGAAGATACGTGAGGACCTCTACGCAGATGGGGACCTCGTCCTGTACGGTGCCCGTGTGGTCGTCCCTGCAGCTCTCCGTCGTCGCGTTCTGACCCGCTTACACGACAGCCATCGTGGAGCAGAGGCCACCAAGCGCCGCGCAAGGCAGGCTGTGTACTGGCCCGGCATTGACGCGGATATCGTCAATACGGTCCGTGCCTGTGAGCCGTGCCAGATCATGCAGCCCAGTCAACAGCAAGAGCCCCTCTTGTGCGACGACGAACCCACCAGGCCCTTCGAGTCCGTGTCGGCTGATTTCTTCAGCACAGCTGGGAAACATTTCCTAGTTGTCGCCGACCGACTCTCTGGCTGGCCTGTGGTGGTAATCTGTGGCTCGGACACGACGTCCGCGGCCACCATTCGCCACTTCCGGCACCTCTTTCGTGACCTGGGCGTCCCCGTACGTCTGCGGACGGACGGTGGGCCACAGTTCACCAGCCGGGACTTCACAGGATTCCTGGAGCGTTGGGGAGTCCGCCACATCGTGTCAACACCCCACTACCCACAGTCAAACGGCCATGCTGAGGCTGCAGTCAAGACAGTCAAGCACCTCATCCTCAAGGTGGCCCCTTCAGGCAACATAGACTGTGAGGCGTTTGACAAAGGACTCCTGGAGTTACGTAATACTCCCACCCACACAGGACGCTCCCCTGCCCAGATCCTGTATGGTCACCCTCTCCGCTCTTGCGTTCCTGCACACGCCAAGGCCTTTGCGAAGGAGTGGCAGACCAGAGCCGAGAGCTGCGACCGCCGCGCCGCTTCACGTGCCCAGGACGCCAAGGCTCGGTATGACGACCGTGCCCGCCCTCTTCAGCCACTGGAGATTGGTGCCCTTGTCCGCGTCCAGGACCCGACGACGACACGTTGGGACAAGGTGGGCATAGTGATGGGCGTCGGCCGGTCGCGGGACTACAAGGTCAGGATGCCGAGCGGCCGTGTCTGGTGGAGGAACCGCCGCTTCCTCCGGCCAGTCCCACCCCCTGCTGCTGGCCCCCTGACCGAGGACGAGTCACCTACACCTCACGAGGATCCGCCCCACAGTGCACCTCGACGCTCGGAGCGACTTAGGACTAAGAAGTCCGCTCAAGACAAAGACTATGAGCGTGAGGGGGGAGGGAGATGTAGGTTATGTATATAAGCTACTGTGCCGAGTAGCAACCCTGTACATAAGCTACTGTGCCAAGTAGCAACCCTGTACATAAGCTACTGTGCCGAGTAGCATTTATATATATTATCACGTGGCAACACTGCACGTGTTATGTGGCAACATTGCCCCGAGGCTGCCATATGGCAAGACGCCTCAGTCTGACTGTGTGAGCCGTGCTTGGCACACGCTGGTCACCACTTGTATTTCTCTCATCCACAATAAACGGACTCAGTGTTACTCAGTGTTTCCCTAGCCATCACTGCATTCTTCAGGGCACACTAGTAACTTTCAATGTCCACCACAAACTGGTGGAAGAGGTTCCTTGATCTTAGTATCTGGTTGAAACTGTCTTCTCTGATCATGAATCTGTATGAATATAAGTCATTGGATGAGACTTTCGTACCTACTTTTGCCGCACCAGTCGCTGGATCTGTGTGAGGAATATTGAAGTGATATCCGTCTTCACCTTCCCAGAAGATGAGAGGATACTGCAGTGCATCATAAGATCGATGTGTCTCTGATATTCTTGTGAGCAACTCGTCTCTAATTTTGAGTATGATGTCTCGTTTCTCAAACTCTTGACCGACAATCAGCATGGCTACTTCATCAACTACAGGAGCATTTAATCTTCTTTCATGTTCTCCCTTAGGGGTCGTGACTGCTTTGATCCTGACTTTGTACTCGTCAGAAGGCATGTTTTCCAGGGCATTTTTAAATGACTGTACATACGTGTTGCGCTCATGCAGCATTTCTTGGATAGATCGGACAATGTCATGTCTGACACTTTGCATGTTGCCACACCTGGTAGTAGCCTACTTTTCCTGATCTCCCATGAAGTAGATTTGGAGGAACTGGAACTTTCCCTGCTCATCTTCCATTTGTAAGAGGGATCCTGCATTGTGATAGATTTGACCCTGGACTTTGAATGTGGGCATGTTTACGTGCTCACGAACTACTCTTGGTACTTCCAAAGGATGTCATCTGGAAGCATGAATTGTACTTCCATATATATTCCAAGAAGTGTTTTGACTCTGGTGTTGTTCCCAGCATGAGAGTCTTCAATGGTTCTGGTGGTTTTTCCAAATTTGGCAGTCGTACTTTCCCAGGAGAGCAGCACAGTCCAGCAGATTCTCCTTTGTACTTCTTTGCACCGCAGTGTTCACATTTCTTATCCATGTTGCCAATGACAACAGAGGGATACTTTTCATATTCTGTCTCATTGTCATAGTTAAATGCTGCTTTGGCAAGTGGATGCCACTGTGTATTCTTTCTTAGAATTCTGGATCTCGCATCTCTCTGCCTATCAGCATTCAAACGAATTTCATGCGCTTGATCATTTTCTAGAGAACGCCTTTCTGCTGTTTGCTATCTGTCAGCATTTAGACGGAATTCCCTTTCCTGATCTGTTTCCTGTGACCGACTGACAGATTCTCCACTTGGAACATCCTCTCTCCTTCTTGAAGTGGAAGGCTGAGGGCTATCTTCTTGTTCCCTCTGCCTTTTACTGAAGAAAGTGTCAATTTTGGTCTGTGGGGCATATCTCCTCTTCATCATTAACTGATGTTTCAAGAAGGAGATCACTGTGTCCTCAACAAAACACAAAGCTAGTTCAGATTTGTCCACATCTGGGTGCCTTGAAGCCAGTTTCCTGAACTTCTCCCAGTGGTGAACAACGTCTTTCAACTCTGAAGTTGACATATGGTCATCACTTTCCGTTTCCTCTTCACCACTTTCAGCCTCTAACATCTCATCTAGTTGCTGGAATTCATCTGGAGTAAGTTCCTGTTCATGAGACATCACAAGCTCTTCGACATGATCCTCCTCCACTTCAAGGCCCAATGACTGACCAATGGACACAATCTCCTAGTGCAACTCTATTTCATCCTGAAATCCCTCAAAATCATGGACTACTGATGGCCACAGTGCTTTCCATGAAGAATTGAGGGTTCTAGTGGAGACTTCTTGCCATGAGGACACAATCAATTTTACAGCCTCCAGGATGTTAAACTGTGTCTTCCAGAACTGTGCCAGTGTTAGTTCAGGATCAGTGGAAGTTGCCTGATGACTCCTCCTGAACATTTTCTTCATGTACAACTTCTTGAAGTTGCTGATCACATTCTGGTCCATTGGCTGCACGATTGATGTAGTGTTGGGAGGCAAAAACAACACTTTGACAAAGTCAAATTGAGACTCCAAAGTTCTGGCAAGTTGAGGGTCATGGCCAGGGGCATTATCCATGAGGAGAAGAGCATTTAAAGGGAGTTTATTGGTGGTTAGGTAGCTCTTCAGCTGTCTTGTTACCCATGCCTTATGGTTGGATTTCCAATAAACTCCAAGCCGTCCTCTTACCACTTTCTGTTGCTTGAACACCCTGGGGTTCTCAGAGTGGTAGACAAGCATAGGCTTCAGTCGGAAATCCCCTGAAGCATTGGCACCAAGCAATAGAGTGAGACGGTCTTTCATGGGTTTATGCCCAGGTAAAGAGGCTTCATCTCTGGTGATGAATGTTCTTTTGGGCATCTTTTTCCAGAACAGCCCAGTTTCGTCCACATTGAACACTTGCTGTGGAAGATAATTTTCTGTATCCACCAGTTCTTTAAATTCCACTAAAAACTTTGCTGCCCCTTCCTTATCAGCACTGGCAACCTCACCATGCCTAACACTAAATATGTCACTTCTTTTCTTAAATTTTTTTAACCAGCCCTTGCTGGCCCTAAAATCTTCAAAGTCTGTGCCTGAAGAACCAGGTTGATTTACCTTTAAATGTTCGTATATTTCCCTGGCTCTTTCACAAATAAATTCAGTAGAAACTGAATCACCTTTCATCTGTTTTTCCTTAATCCAGATGAGAAGTAACCTCACTGTTTCTGCTATTAGGGATCTACCTTTGAACACTCTGGTAGACTTGTCTCTCACTTTCACTTCCTTGAATTTGTCTTTCTGTGCAAGAATTGTCGATACAGTTGATGTCGACATGCCATATTCTTTGCTTAGCACATTTGTTCTAATGCCTTCTTCATGTTTTCTAATTATTTCCTGTTTCATCTGAATTGAAATCGCTTTTCTAGATTTCTTGGGACCCATGCTGGATTCAAAAACAATTTCAACACGTGTTATTTTAAGTTCAATTGCTGTAAATAAAGAATATTTTCTTTAAATTAACACTGCACTCCTCTATATATCATCAATATGTAAAATAAATTTCAAAATGATCAATAATTTGACTGAAAACACAGAAAAAACGCATTTATGTTGAAGTGAGTGTGAAGCAAGATGTTACCTCCACTGAAAAGACAGAGACTGACTCCTGTTTGGTGTGTTGACATGCTGTTTGGCGCACATAAAACTAGTTTCCTGTACTTCAATTATGTTCAATAAGTGTTAAAATGACTAAAAAATTTAATATTAAACTTTTAAAATGATTGAATAGTACAACCTTCTAGATATTTACTAAAATGGTAAGGAATTTAAGCCCTAGAACCGATTACTGTATTGGCGGACTAATACGACAACTGATGTGCAAGCGAAAACATGATGAGGGCTGCTCGTAAGGAATTCGTTAATCGAGGGAATGCTCGTTAACCGAAGTTAAGAATCTTATGGAAGGTAATTCGTTAACCGAAATCTCGTTAACCGAGGCGCTCGTTAACGGAGGGATTGTATGTATGTATATATATATATATATATATATATATATATATATATATATATATATATATATATATATATATATATATATATATATATATATATATATATATATATATATATATATATATATTATTTGTTTTGTTTTTTTCAGCGGGTTTTGCTTGTCCAAGAAACTAATTGTATTAATATTTTTGCCTTTTTGGTGCTAGGATTGAGTCATTTGAGATAATTTGCATAAAACTAAAATGGCCGCCACAGTACCACATTTCATCCTGATTTATTTATTTTTGTTAATATTTAGTTGCAAGTTCTATTACGTAAAAAAGTAGCCTCGACAACACCTATCAGAGCCAGAGGGACAACGTTTTTTTTTGCATTGCCCCTTTTATGACTCCAAAACCTGGAGCCACACAGTGAGAGCATGATCTGCTGACCCCTCAGGGATGATGTGTTGATATTTAATTACAGCACTAGTGATATTCTGCAACAGTTTTCTTTTAAAGGTCATTCCATCACCACTGAGATTTTTAAACAAGTGTGTAAACATCTGTGTCATTGGTACGAAAAGTAACAGGTCTCTGCTCACTGATTGCAACTTTTTATGGCGAGCTACACAACATTATGAGTAGTTGCTATATGATCACACCGCCACAATACAGTATTTCTACAGGTGTGGCTATATGCACTGTCATCATAAGCTTTCCTTTCTTAATATTCTTATTGAAAACACCTGTCAATCCGTATGTCTCTGTGTATTGTAAGTGTTACTTTGCTTCTTGTTGTGAGTAACAGTTCGCATAAGCTTGTGAAAGGGAAGTGGTATAGTGTGGACCTCGGCTGAAACACCCTAAGCCCTTCTCTCCCCATGGAGTCTCCCCAGCACCAAATACACGTCACTAGTCCCTGCGCCCTTCTCTCCCCATGGAGACTCCCCAGCACCAATTACACGTAACTAGTTTCAAGTTTTTCATCTATCAGATTTTATAATACACTCACAAAATCCATTATCCTGGGTGCTTGGGTTGAACTGGATGATATGGTCAGGGATGAATCCACAGAAGAGCACATCTGGTAGTTAGTGTGTAAGGTGCCCCTTTTGCTACATGCCAGGCTGGCACACCAGTCTATAAAAGAGAAAATGCAGGCCTCTTTGCATTGCATCTCAATTGCTCTGTCTGCTCTCATTCTACATACAAATATAACAAATCTTGACCTCTTTCCTTTCATAAATCCATATTAATCATCTGAGATATCTTTTCTTCCTTTGCTTTTTTTTGGCCCAGTGTAATTTTTAAAACTATTTTCAATTGTATAAGTCGTGTTACGGCCGTGTCGTATTTTTCTATTTTTTTTTATATAACACGCTCCCATGTTGTTCCATATTATTCCTGTAATGATGTGTTATATTTACTATTATATAATCTAGTCACCTTACCCTGTGCTGTTAAGGTTTTAATCGTTATTATTTGTTCAAGCCCATCTTATTTCTTCATTTAGTATTGTAACAAGCATTCTTTGTTCTCTAACGACCATCTGCATCGTTAAACGACCCACCGGCGGGTTTTTGGCAGGAAAAGGCCATATATATAGTAGTCCACCAACTGACGGAAAGTAGTTCAGTCCTCTTATCATACAGTTCACATCCTTTGAGTGTCACTCATCACCTGTTACTTATACTTAATTTATTTGTGTTCCTGTCGCCACCAATGTGGTATATCTATGTGAGTACCTATTTATGTCTCTATTTATGTCCATCAGTATCAGCTTAGTTACATTTAAGTAATTCAGTGTTGTTTCACGTTAGTTAATTTCAGTGTTAGTTTTTATATGTTTATGCAATGTTAACGTAATCCAATGCTTTATTTTTATTCTTTTGATGTTTCGATGTTTAGTATCATTTGTGTCTTAAAAGTTTCGATGGTGAATCAATTTGTTGACAGCCTACGAGGCTCTTTATTGTGTTAATATTTAATTAATTAAATTCTTAAAGGTTTACTTTGTTTATTTTTATTCCCATTTAATTTACTTCACTTTTTTGTTTGGTTACGCCTAGAACCTGGATATTTAGGTAAATCAAGAGACGGCGTAACAGTCGTTAGACCAATTATTCAATGTCTACATTATTCCATTCGTCCTGTTTTCTTAGATGACGTAATGAATATTGACCTTCCTATTTTAGCTGTGGGCCTCCTGTGTCATTGATTTTACAGCTATATTTGTAACTTTATTGATGGCGTCTCCAGCATTTCTATTGTTATATCGTCTTCTCCTGCACCTTTTATCATTGTATTATTTTTTAATGTTTATGAACTTCTTTCCTCATTATCTCTGGTCCAACCATTGGTTTGCTTCTTTCTGGTTTCCCCCTTCTTACATCATCAAACAATACCTTCATTTACCTACCCCACCTCTCCAACATTCTTCCCACCTCCCCAATACTTCTCCCACCTCTCCAACACTCCTTCCACCTCTCCAACACTCCTCCCCATATCCCCAAAACTCCTATACACATCTCCAACTCTCCTTCCCACATCTCCAACACTCCTCCCCACCTCTCCAACAACTCTCCCCCTGCTCCAACACTCCTCCCAACCTTTCCAACACCCCTCTCCACCTCTCCAATACTTCTCCCCATCTCTCTAATACTTCTCCCTCCAGCACTCCTCCCACCCCTCCAACACTTCTCCCATCTCTCCAACACTTCCCCTCCTCCCCAACATTCCTCCCACCCCTCCAACACTTCATTCATTCCCATAGGTACAGTCCCATATCTCTTTCTTATGGTATTTCCCTTTACCATCCTTCTTCCCCATGTATCTCATTGATCTTGTGTGGTTCGCGTCTCTTAAAATCTTCTGTTTCTTGGCATTGTCTGTTTACTCATTCCTCTTTGGGTTTGTTGTATTTTCTTTTTATTGCACCGTTTTGAAAATTACTCCCACTACTTTTCAGTTAATTTTGAACAGAGTTCGAAATTCGAAACAATTAAGTATCATTGGAATCAGTTTCATAAAAAAGGAAAATCATTGAAACAATACTCGTGACTCACTTCGTAACACCTCGACAAAGTGTGTTGTACATACCTTTTATATAAATATGCGAGTCATTCGAGTAAATATAAATAACACTGATAATATTAAAATATATACGCGGTAACATTATCGAAAACGGAATGCCGTACTGCTAGAAGACTGTTTTAGAGCTTTATGGGTTCGAATACCGTAAGACACCCATATTTATACCTACGGTTGACCATGTATTTTGGTCATCTGTCGGTGTAATATCTGCAAGTCTGTCGAAGTAACCTGATGGAATGTCGATTTATAATGAGATGGTGTCAAAGGTTATAAAGAAGTGGTATAACGCAAAATATTCTCTAAATATTATGAATTTCCGTGGGAGTGAAGTGCAAAAAAGGGGTAGTTGGTTCAATTCTTTACATCTTTCTGCGTGTACTCTTCTTATTTCGTTCATCAAAACTGATATTCGTCATAGTATTCCACCTTTGTCTATCTCTCCTTATATTTTCAGGTACAACTTTTCTTTGCAGTCTCTGTGAAAACCAATTGCAATTTCTTCAACTCGTCCCCAGAATCCTCCAACACCCCCTCCCCCGTCCTAGCAGATTAAACATACGTTTGTGTTTACTCTATATCTTTCTTTATGTTTTTTATTATTTTTTATCATATTTTTCTCCCATTTAACGTTTTTAACTTTATTTTTATTATGGCTGCCACTGGTACACATTCGCTGTCGCCATCTGTTCCTGGGTAAGTGTTAATCTGTTTTACTGCTCTTCTAAACCTAGTGTTTATGGTCAGATAATCTCCACGGCTCTTCCAAGTCTGAAAATGTCTTGGGTGATGTCTAAACCAAGTGCACTTGGTGTCTGTTATACACCATTCAACCCATCTGTCTCATCTCGCATGTCTTTCTCCTCTACCGAAAGGACTCACTGTATTTCCCTGTCATCCTGTGACCACATTTGTATTTAAATCTCCCATTACATCTATGATCTTCTGTTATTTTTAATGTCTTTTTTATTCCTCCACATGTTCTGTTGTTAAGACATACAAACCATTATCACTCTATTACCCAGTATCCTACTGCACACTTCCTGATTCATTCATCCAAAATTACCTCCTGAGTAAATAAAATATATTTCATCTGAAATGATCATCCCAACCCCCGTTCATTTCGCTTCACTACCTTAGAATATTTATGCCCATTCGCTTCATTCCATGCTTTATATTATCCATCTTTCTGGTTTGATACAATGTTTTTATAGTACATGTAGCTATTTTAATTATTTCCCAACCCACCACTTGACGCACATGGCAATCCCTACCTAACGAGGCAACTTCGTGGACCCATTCACGCTGTTAACCAAATTCCTTTGACTTCCCATGGTTGCTCTTGGATAGTACAGTGCGTGGCTAGAACACCGATTAGTTGCTGTCACACCTGCCTTGATATTGGCCCCCTGTAAAGCTGTTCTACTAAGTTCGCTGTTCCAGACTTTACTTTTTGGGGATGACGTTCCCTTGTACTGGTTTAGCCCGTCAACCGAGATGGTTTTCTGGGGGTGTGGCCGTTATCATAATAAGGAGGCACATGTGAGAGTTGGGAGTCTGACGATGACCAGGTGTATTGAACTATCCAAAAGGACGCGGCTGCTCCTAAAGCAAGGTAATACACCTTCCAAAACAGTCCCTACAAATTACACCAGGGTGTACATTGTACAATGAAAGACAAAAATCGTGTGAAATTTGGTGAAAACATATGCCAAAGGGCTAAACTTTTGGTGTGCTTTGCCTTGTGGTAGGGGGCTCTCATAATGTTTCACGAGTTATATTTAATCTTCGGACAAAACCGCGACACGACTTTTGTCTTTGATTTTACATAGAACATTTGAATATAAAAGCGTTGTAGAATTTTCAGTCAAATCACTGTACCATTGCTTATTAAACAGATTTTAAAGTCACTTGCGTCTATATGGTAAATTGATGAGGACATAGACTACAACACTATCAATCTTATCTCGTGTGTACAGGTAAAAATGTTTGAACACGGTAAACCATTTATTAATTTGCTAAAGTTTGTCTCTTCTTGACTTATAACGAATGAATTATGAATTCCTATATCAACTTAGATTTTTACGTATTACTAGTAGATGCAATATGTTCATCTCTATTGTAGATTATTCACTATAGCCTTTTCGGGCTTCTTTCCCTTCATTAGATTACATCAATGTGACGCTTTCATAGGGTAGCCCCATTGTGACTGAAGGCTACAAAATGACACGCATAGATGAAATTATGTTTATCTTTTTAACAGTTTTGTCATTTTTGTTTTGTTGCTTTCATTCGTATTGTTTTTATAGGAGTTAGAAAGTGCATTCGTAAAGTTTGGAGTCGGAGGCTAAACTTGGGGAAGAAATTCAGATAAAGGTTCAGAGCTCCAATTTAGATCCGAAGTTGTAGAATTTATAGTATGTGCCACTTTTTTATCAGGTATTCTATGGCTGCAGTAAACATCCTTAGGTTTAGCCTTGATTGCAGATACCCAGGATTCATACAGCATAGGATTCACAAAGGTCGCCTCAGCATACAAAATGTTCTTATTCTAATGCCATGGTTGACAGTCACGAGAGGAGCTGGGATGGTTTGGCCCCCACATTTAACGTATTTCCTACTCTGAGATGTGTATTTTTTTTAGCATGGTGTTCCATACTGACATATTTCGTGCAGTGTGGTTTTGATGTACACAACTTATATCGGTGGTAATATATCCTGGCGCTTTGAGTATCATGTATCGTTAAGGAGCTCAGGCGAGATAAAACAACATACATTGTATCGTGGACTCTTAGACTTGGTTACTATTACTGTCACAAGATAGAAGTTAATCAGTCTGCTTATGATAGATCTCACAATTTATTTAAAAGTCATTGCATCCCCATGTGGTAATTATTCCAGTTAACGATGCACTCTCATACTGATGATATAAGAACATAAGAATGGTGAAAACTGCAGCGGGCCAAATGGCCCATACTGGGCAGTCCGGTTTACACCCAACCCCTATTGCTCATATAAGCATCCAACCCAAGTTTGAAGCTATCCAGCATATTCGAGTTAATGATGATATTTGGTAACTTGTTCCATTCATCCACTACTCTGTTTCCAAACCAGTGTTTACCTATTTCGCGCCTAAATCTAAATTTGTCTAATTTATAACCATTGTTACGAGTTCGCTCCTGGTTGGATAGTTTGACTACCTTTGTAATGTCCCCTTTGTTTAGTCCTGACTTCCATTTATACACCTCGATCAGGTCGCCCCTCGCTCTACGTCTCTCGAGGGAGTGCAAATTAAGATGCTTTAACCTGTCTCTATATTCAAGGTTCCTAATGCCCGGGATTAGTCTTGTCATTCTCCTCTGAATTCTTTCCAAGGATTCTATATCCATTCTGTAATACGGTGACCAGAACTGAACTGCGTAATCCAGGTGAGGACTCACAAGCGCAAGATACAGTTTTAGGATGACCTCGCTAGTCTAGTAACTAACACTCCTTTGTATGAACTCAAGTACTTTATTAGCCTTGTTACAAGCAAAAACACATTGTTTACTTGGCTTAAGGTTCCTACTTATCATTACTCCCAAATCTCTCTGACAGTCGGATTTCTCAATGGCATCGTTGTTCATCTGGTAACTGGTTTCCCTGTTTACATCTCCTATACTGAGTACTTTACATTTGTCCACGTTGAATTTCATCTGCCATTTTTCAGACCATTCGAAAATTTTTTTTAGATCTTCCTGTAGTTTTGCGGAGTCCTCGTCAGATTTAATAACACGTCCTATTTTAGTGTCATCAGCAAATTTACTTATGTTGCTGTCTATGCCGATATCTATGATGTTTATATATATAATAAATAATAATGGTCCAAGTACTGAGCCTTGGGGAACTCCACTAGTGACGTTGCTCCAATGGGATTTAGTGCCGTTAATGCTCACTCGTTGTTTCCTGTCCTGTAACCACGCCCTAATCCATTTAAGGATATTACCTTTGATGCCATGTGCTTCTACCTTTCTAATTAGTCTTTCGTGGGGGACTCTGTCGATGGCTTTGCTAAAGTCGAGATATACCACATCGTAATTGTGCCCCTCGTCCACCGATTCAAAAACTGATGAAAAGAATGTCGATAGATTAGTTAGACATGAACGCCCACTTGTGAAGCCATGCTGGGAATCATTGATCAATCGGTGCTTCTCCAGGTGATTTCGAATAGAGTTTGAAATGATCGCTTCCAGTAATTTGCCTACTATTAATGTTAGACTGATTGGGCGGTAGTTAGAGGGTAGTGATCTATCCCCCTTCTTGAAGATCGGTATTACATTCGCTATCTTCCAGGATTCTGGTACTACACCTGTTTTTTAGGACATGTTAAACAACTTTGCTAAGGGCATACTAAGCTCTTCCTTACATTCCTTTAATACTCTGGCAAATATCTTATCAGGACCTGGTGACTTATTAGGCTTTAGTTTGTCTATTTGCCTACTAACATCGTTACTAGTCACTACTATCTCGCTTAATTTGTTTTCTTCACTTTCTCTGAATAGAGTCGGTGCCTCGGTTATCATGTTAAAATTTTCTGTGGTGAAAACTGTTGAAATATATTTATTCAGATTATTGCTCATTTCTCCGTCATTATCAGTTAGCTCACCGGTATCTGACCGTATTGGTCCAATCTTTTCTCGTGATTTAGTTTGATACATTTGGTGCAAGAAATCGAGTTACAGGATTTATTGTCAACAAGGAAGGAGGAAATAGGTGTAGAGATCGTCATAGTTACCTGGGTAAGACCTGAAATCCCTGGGTTAAAAATTTATGTCCTCTAATAAAAATCCCAATTACATGATATACTTTCCTTGGACTAGCCTCTTAGTAATTAGTAAGCCTGTTACGTGTTAACGCTTGAGGCTGTAGAGCTACTGGGCTACTGGTTGAGTTCTCCCGTCAGATGCTCGCAGTGTGTAGAAATCCTAATTAGCAGGTGATAAGAGCTCGGAATAACAGGCCCGGCAGCGTCAACGTGACTGGATACGGTGTCTCTGTTCTCTGCGTGAGAGCATGTGTGCTGAAGGAGTTCACTTACACTCATCTACGCGTACAAGGAAGATGAACAGAAGGCTACTCAATAATCAACATCATTGTTTTTACAAGTAAATTTACAGAGTACAGACCAACATTATAATACTACAAATCTTATCCTGATAAAGACTAACACCAGGGAAACCACAAACATCTAGAGTGTTAAGATGTTTAAGAGAATTTGTTAATGTTTAGGAACATCACATATTCATTCCTCAGAGCAAAGCCCATAGGAATAGAGTTCTAGAGATATGCGTTGTATTAAGCATCTGCTTGGTAATAATACAAATCTAACCATTTATTGTAATTCTTTCTTTGGCCTAAATGTTATTAACGAGATCCTATAATAGCCTTCTACATATATTTATGTGTAATTTACATTGCCCAAATTAACTAGATAGACGGCAACTAGGCATAGCTTATCAATTTCTTCTCACGTACTGGATGACATTCCCAAGTCTTCGACGCACCTCTGATTTGCACAGGTTATCACCAAGTGCCCAGCCTTCAGTGGACTTAACCCCAGTATCTTAAACGCGATAGACGTGTTAAAGGAGCTCTGTAAATTATCTCCTATATTCTCCCCTAAATGGACGGTTGCATATTAAAGGCTGTTTCGTCATCAAAACCAGATAGTGTTTGTGTGCCAGCTGGTGGGACCACAGGCTAGTACAATCCGCTCGACTGGGCCGAACAGGACGCACTTAGCTCTATGAATAGATAAGTTCTACTTAAGTTTTCCTTATATCAAGAACAATGAATACTTAATAAGACTGGTTAGAGTACTAGCAAGCGAAATGTTTGAAATACATACAGTACGAAATATGATACTTTGGTTATGTTATTAAATAACAGGTGGCAATGGTAGATATATTAATAGACAATTTGTGGGTAAGAAAGCTGGGTCCCAGAAGAACACAGAAATCTAAGCCATGAGGATTAGTAAAACCACCTCGAAAAGCTATGGTCGCTAACTCTGACACATGAGCGGACTGTAGCGTACATGTAGCCACAGACGTAACCAACATGAGGAATAAGGGGGCTCTAAGTAGACATACTCTAATTAAGTATTTGACAAGCTTTAGGACTGTTATCAATATACAGCAACGTTTGCAACCATCATCAGACATCTAGCAACATAACTGATCTCATTTCCTCCCCTCTTACATGTAGTTACCTGCCTCAAAATGTACCAGGTAATAAAATTCAAATTCCTATAAATTCTTTCTTGATGAGCGTTCCGTAATGATTATCGCATACCAACGACCCAATTTTGTCTGTTATGGCCCATTAGAAAGGCATTAAAAGTCGATATTCGTATAATTATTATATCCATTAAAGTTTCGCTTCCTCCGACGCTTCATTTAGTTGAATACAGCACGAGAGGAAACTTTGTTCACTAGTATTGGTGTGCAGGGCCTTAACTACTCCTACCCTTCTCCTGCCCTCACGTCTCTCTCTCTCCCTCCTCTCCTGTTCGTATCTCCCCTCCCTCCAGTCTTTTTCCCCCTTATCTAACTCTCTCCCTTTTCCTTATACGAGTATATCTCCTGGTACCTTTCTCCTCTCCTCTCCTCTCCTACTTCATCATTCCTCTCCACGACTACTTTCTCCAGCATTCCTCATAATGTCTCACCTCTTCCCTTCCTCCTGTCTCTCTCTTCTTTTGGGTATTTCTCATTTCTTGTCGTTCATGGCAACGTATAATATGAATTATGAGAACAGTAGTGATGACAAACACTTATTAAATAAGTTTCGAACCCATGTATAGAGGTCACGCAAAAATAACCTTCGTCGGCAATATATATATATATATATATATATATATATATATATATATATATATATATATATATATATATATATATATATATATATATATATATATATATATATATATATATATATATATATAATTTTAAATAAAACCTTACCTAATCTAACTTGACCTAACCTGATTTACTTTAGGTGTTATTTTGCTATGTTATAAAACGACACCTTAGTGAAAGAGAGCAATTTTCCACTGAATTATAAAAAAATAAAAACAAAACAATATCTCAATTCGACAAACACTTCAGCTGCTATTTAACGCCTAATCATCGATTATCTCCCTCTAAATACCGTATACAGGGTGAATCAGCAAAGATTACATTAATTTGGTGGATGAAATCCTTGGATAATTCTAAACCACAATGTCTTTATGGTAAAATGTCAGATTCTGCATATGCCCACGTGTTCGTCACAGGTGCGAGCAAATTAAACATAGTCCAGGCATTCCGGAACGCGTCAGACAATCAATGGTACGACGTGTATAGACCTGCATTGAGGCAGAAGAGGGCAATTTTGAACATTTCCTTTAGGTTGTAACAAAGAAGGGTCACACTGAAGAGATCTGCTAAGAAATTATTACAAAAACCTATGGGGTTTCACTTCAAATTCACTCTCATAATACAACATCTTGAATGTATTGTAACATGGAAACTATGCAAAATCTGACATTTTACCATAGAGACATTGTGGTTTAGAATTATCCAAGGATTTCATCCTCCAATTTAATGTACTCTTTGCTGACTCACCCTTATATATAGGGGGTACCACCTCTAGTTTGGTGTGTTTGGAAGACCATTTGCCTCATAGATGAGAATAAGGATCGTTCGAGGAAAATTGGGATTATTTTCCCTGAACCCTGGAAAGATGTTCTTTTCTTCTATCATTCCTTCTTTTATTACTTTATATTTTTCTTTATTTGTTTACATACAGACTCATACATCATAATTCGAAGAGTCCCTCGAGATCCCAGTATGTGACAAACATTCCCTCTCTGGAATGTTTTGCGGATGTGCTGGAACAAATAACCAGATACCCAGGTGTGTCCCAGCCTAGTTAGAAACTTTAGGGTATTGATGACCTTATTGGGACAAAACAATAAACATATTTCAGGGTTTTGCATGTAGCCACCTGCTGGGTCTCTCTTGAGCTTACTGCCCTATGAGGAGAGAAGTAGGTGCCAAGGTTGAAGTAGATGTTTAAGTCTCACAACAGAAGTTCCCCATATGCTGGGCAGCCCACAGTTCCCAGACGCCTCTTGATGATGTTAGTAACTTTGTTATGTCTCACAAGCCAGCCTACAGAGCTCACTTATTGCTGTAGATATACTTGTAACTAGTGTGGATAAGAGTCGTGAGAAAAGAAGGAACTGGGGATTGAGGAAGAGTTTGTGGTGGCCAGTAGAAAGTCCCGGTATGAGGAAGACTCACTGCCTTTACACGTGCTACCTCCATTCAGCAATCAGCAGTGTCATCAGCCATCACCACATATCCTGCACCGACCTTGATGACCAACTGGGAGGGGTTATGGCTCTACTGCTATTCTCACAAAAACTCACCCCCGAAATAGCATTAACTAGCACTAACTCCCTGCCTCAGAGAGCTGCTTTGAATCAATATAACAAACATACTTATCTGATCTTTCATACTTTTTATTTAATTAAAATAAGCTAGTTCTTGAGAGACATTGTTTTCATAGAAACACATTTGCAAATTAATACGATATAGAAATTCACCAAAAACATTTTAATATTGTTAAAGACTTGTCAACAGATGCACTACAATATATTCTTTCGAGAGAAAATAAAACAAAATACGCCACCAGACCATCTTGACGCTGCCACAATACCAGACATAACACTCAGGAGCAACCGCTCATTCCCACCAACTTTCCCAATGTCTCACAAAGACCGTCTTTCTCTCCCTAAACTTCTTGTACTTGGTCGCGGTTTTCCTTATCGAAGAAAAAAATTCAAGCATCCTTACCCACCAGTGATAGACTTTGTTCGTTCACTTTCCTGCATCAAACGATTATAGTATTGCCTCGGCATTTTGCTCGGCGTCGTTTAAGAAAGTTTTAAGATGTTTTTAGACTCAAAGTCATCGTAGGATATTGTCGGTGCCGCCGTGATAACAAGACCGCTGGGACTCATACACATCCTCTGGTGCTTGCTTCCTTTTCTGAATACCTGTTACGGGTTGTACAGATGGTCATAATTATGTTATACTCATATACAATGTTTTCTGTGAAGAAATTGTATTATTAACATTCTGTCTATAATGCAAATCATAAACATTCATTTATATCGTGATTATGCACTGTACTTGTCTCATTATTGTCTTGTATTATTTATGGAAACTGTTAAAAGAAATTCAAGAAAAAAATAAGAATTTATGTTGTATATGTGTGTAAACTGTCTGGTATATACCGTTTACCGCCAGGCACCTGAAGTGTTATCGCGTCAGTACGACTTATACCTGAACCAACACCTTTTTCGGGATTGAAATCGACTTTTGCAGCGTGTATGGCGGAGATGGGTCCAGACGGAGTAGGATTTTAGCTTCTGCCTTCAGGTTGTAACTCGCTAGTTTTAAACAACAATTATCTGTTTGACTTTTTTCTCTCGGCCAATTGCTGTAAATATTATTGTTTTGTATTAATAATCACTAGGATGGATTGTTCTCTCAATAAAATAAGAAATTTCAGAACAAATGGACGTCGTTGTTTGCTTTCACTCATCCACACACAAGTGAAATTTTAGAAATGATGGTGAACAAAAATCTTGATAAAATCTATTGCATAAAATCCAGGTAAAAGGATATATTTAGTTACACTGGTGGTCCTAATTTTAGTTTCTTCCTTGTGCAGTGGTCTAACAGAATCGAATTTATACCACAAATAAAGCCACAGCATTCCTACAGCGACTCACCTGAATGTTGTTCCCCTATTTCACAGAGATCTTAAGGCAATAAAAAGATTTATGTTACTTATGAATATCGTTTATCCGACAGTAGATATAACTCTTTTAAAATCTGTCCATACTTTAAAATTTTCGTGGTGTCTTAAAAACAGTTTTGAGGAAACTTTTTGTTTACTGATATTCAATATGTATAAAGAATCACCATGAGAAAATGTATGTGACTTTAAAAATCTGATTTTTGACGGGAGCACTTTAACGACTGTGTAGCTTCACCTTGTGTACAAAAAAATGGTAGCCTGTTTTTATTTTGTTCAACAGTTTACAGCAGTGAACATCCAGGAATCTTGATTGCCATTTGTAGTAACAATAATTATGTTACTTGTAAGAAATACGATAGTTAAAAAACAAAAACAAATAAATGATACTAAGAAAAAAAAACAATTTTGTGTGTAACTTTTAATAACTCATTTATTATTACATAAAAAAAACAATAATATTCATAACTTCCTGATTTATTCTGACCTCTCATACTTTTCTACACATACATGCTCCCCACATGTAGAGACAATAACGTCTTACTTGTGTCCAATGTACAAGATCAGTAACTTCTATCATCACTAAGCAGTAATATATCGATCTGCAATACCCTGACTTGTTTTTGTTTTTTAGAAAGAATGTGGAAATCAATGTACATGTGATATGATCTGAGACTCGTGAGTAATGGCAAAAATACATTAATGACACCATGTCTATGTTAACTATTTAGAACACCCAAAAAAATGCACGATATTGTTTAATTGGGAATTATGGACAAGTTTACGAGGAACCAAAGTTGAAAGAGTGGTAGGAGAAGCGAGAGAAGTAGAGGTCACGGTAAAAGGCCAGCTATGTGAGATGTGGCTGGGTGGTGAGCTGATGGTGAGGGTTCAGAATTTCAATTACCTGAGAAGAATTTTTAGCAAGGAGGAGGAGGATTGGATGCAAGAAATATCGGGGAGAGTATAGAGAGGCAGACGAGTTGCTGGTGTGCTTGAGGAAGATTTTGAGCTCAACGACGTATTTGAAAGTGTGAAAGATTTACTCTGGAAGTGTATTTAGTCTACTCTGGGAAGGAAATTGCATATGTAAGAGAAAGAAAATAATTGGATGACTACAGACGGTGAGTATTAGGTGATTTGGATGGATCTCGAGGTTATAGAGTTCATGAAAGCAAATGTGAGTTTGTTAGAGAAATGTTTTTATAAGCGATAAAATATTAATTGAAAAAAAGCAAGAAATGCAAAAATGAAACTATGTACGGATGAATGCAGAAAGATGAACCACATATAGAGTATGTAAAAAAGAGTTGGATTTAAATGAAGGGACGAGAGTGACCGAGAGTGAGGTAAAGATGAGATAGAGTTTGTAGTAACGGTGCAGTATATGGAGTTACAGCTGGGCAAACATACATGAAGGAAACTGTATGTAAACTGTCCACCTTGACCTATCGTACCAAGGGTCAATCCTGGAGCCCTGAAACGTTTGCCGTGATAATATTCTTGAATGGTTTTGTCGTTTTCATTTAAGTGGCTGCATCAGTCGAGAGTTTCACTTTGAAGTCTACAATTTTTCCACAAAATTTTCTTAGATTCCTCGCTATACACCAGGGGGATCATAGCATGTCTAGAGGCGTCTGAGGCTCTTTACTTCTCTTCCCAAGTTGACTGGCTTAAAGCTCCAAATTCCTAGATTGTGTATGTCAGGTGAATAGCATGGAATTCTTCGTGTCGTGTGTTATTACTTGACAAAAACTCGTCAAAGATGTTCCATTCTCGATTATGTTTGCTGTTAGAAAGAAAATATCAAGGTAGGTGTGTCAGTTGGTAATATGTTTGTGACTTAATAATTCGTTAATATGTATGTCTACTTGACGAACCCCTAAGCTACATCATTCTGAAATATATAGTACATTCAGATTTCAATAGATTAATCCTGTAGGCAAATTGTTTTGGGTTAAGAGATGACTCGCCAGAGTCATGGATGCACCTAAGATGTTTGCCTGAGGCCATGTTACTGTATTCATATTTACAGAATATTTTTTCCTGGATTATCTTTTGATGCTTCTTGTGACTAGATAAAATTTATGAAGGCTCAAGGCAATGGGGTCAGATATGAGTCGAGGTTATAGAGCCAAATATGCGTCAAGTTACAGAGCCAGATATGAGTCAAGATCACATAGCCACATATGAGTCAAGGTTACATAGCCAGATATGAGTCAAGTCATGAAGGTATGAGTCAAGGTCATGAAGTCAGTTATGAGTCAAGGTCACGGAGCCAAATACTGTATGATTTTGCCTCTGTTTGAAGACTTTCCCATGACGTAAGCATTTGGTGTATTGGAAAAAAAATCAGCATATCTATTTTTTTTCTTTCTATATAGTTGTCGGTGTGATTGTGAGAAGTAAATTTCGCAAGGAAAGAGTTCTATTGCTTCAAGAAACTTGGTAGATAGTCAGGCTGCTGATGAAATGGAGTAACGCGCGCGCGCGCCCGTGCGTGCGTGCGTGCGTGTGTGTGTGTGTGTGTGTGTGTGTGTGTGTGTGTGTGTAATAATAATAAAAATAATAATTAACGAGTTATTGAAAAAGTTCTGCAGCACGAAGGCTGAAAATATACATTAGACAAAAATTACTTACTACATACAAAGACATGGGGTAGGTGGGTCGTTTAACAAAAGCTATCATCACTAAAAGGAGAAGGAACAATGATTGAACATACAAATTATTATAGTTTACGGTTGATGGGCCGGGCCTGGGCTGTTCATGGAGACACCAGGTGGTGAGATGTTCACGTGGTGTAGTAACTCGTCCTCGTGTGTTGATATGAGGGACCTCACGTGGTCATGGAGACATCGGGTGGTGTGGTGTTCCCGTGGCGTAGTAACTCGTCCTCGGGTGGTGAAATGAAGGACCTCACGTGGTCACGGAGACATCGGGTGGTGTGGTGTTCACGTGGTGTAGTAACTCGTCCTCGGGTGTTGATATGAAGGACCTCAGGTGGTCATAGAGACATCGGGTGGTGTGGTGTTCACGTGGTGTAGTAACTTAAGAACATAAAAACATAAGAATGGAGGAAACTGCAGCAGGCCTATTGGCCCATACTGGGCAGTCCCGTTTACACCCAACCCCTATTGCTCATATAAGCATCCAACCTATGTTTGAAGCTATTCAGCGTATTCGATTTAATGATGATATTTGGTAACTTGTTCCATTTATCCACTACTCTGTTTCCGAACCAGTGTTTACCTATTTCACGCCTAAATCTAAATTTGTCTAATTTAAAACCATTGTTACGAGTTCGCTCCTGGTCGGATAGTTTGAGTACCTTTGTAATGTCCCCTTTGTTTAGCCCTAACTTCCAATTATACACCTCTATCAGGTCGCCCCTCGCTCTACGTCTCTCGAGGGAGTGCAAATTAAGATGCTTTAACCTGTCTCTATACTCAAGGTTCCTAATGCCCGGGATTAGTCTTGTCATTCTCCTCTGAATTCTTTCCAATGATTCTATATCCATTCTGTAATACGGTGACCAGAACTGAACTGCGTAATCCAGGTGTGGTCTCACAAGCGCAAGATACAGTTTTAGGATGACCTCGCTAGTCTAGTAACTAACACTCCTTTGTATGAACCCAAGTACTTTATTAGCCTTGTTACGAGCAAAAACACATTGTTTACTTTGCGTAAGGTTCCTACTTATCATTACTCCTAAATCTCTCTCGTAGTCGGATTTCTCTATGACATCGTTGTTCATCTGGTATCTGGTTTCCCTGTTTACATCTCCTATACTGAGTACTTTACATTTGTCCACGTTGAATTTCATCTGCCATTTTTCAGACCATTCGTCGGGTGTTGATATGAAGGACCTCACATGGTCATAGAGACACCGGGTGGTGTGGTGTTCACGTGGTACAGTGACTCGTCCTCGGGTGTTGATATGAAGAACCTCAAGTGGTCATGGGGACACCGTGTGGTGTGGTGTGGTGTCACAGTACCTCACTCTGCTCGGTGATATTGTGTTAACACGTAGTCAGGTGCATAGCCGGCCGGCCCTCTATTGTTCCCGGGGTGGACGGATTAGCACCTCCTGGTCAGAAGATGGTGGTCAGTTCCCCGGAGTGCTTATCTCACTGATGGGTCGCAGCTCTCACTGGTACTGTCTAGCACTGATTTGAGTGGCCTAAACACTGTTCAACACTGATGCAACTTCTTTCCAAAACGAAATTGTCACTTTTGATTAGGTAGATATCCCGGTGGTGAGGATGGGTCGGGGAGAGGGAATTCAGGAATGGGCCGACATGGCCAAGGAAGGGGGAGGGGGTGGCACCACTCAGCAGGAGCAGCGCCTGAATAGGTCTTGACCCTACGGTGGTCAAGGATGTGTGAGTGTGTGTGTATTTCAGTCATAGCTCCAAAACTGAAGCAGTTAAAGACTTGACACTTTATACACACATATTACACGAGTCCCAGGGTTGTGCACCTTGGTATTACAATTGACCACAGACCTCAGAGTGGTACGGGAAAGAACCCAAAATCTTCCCCGACTGAAATATCGCCACGGTGATTGAGGAAGGTGGTTGCCCGTGTCAGGGAGATAAACTGTGAAAGTCGCGTTTTTGTTATAACATAACATAAGAACATAAGAAAATAAGGAGTCTGCAATAGGCCGGTTGGCCTGTGCATGATAGCTCCTGTCGAGAGTTACTACCACTCTCTATCATCCATGAATCTATCTAGCCTCCTTTTGAAACTTTCCAGAGTTCCTGCACTTACTACAAAGTTGCTAAGCTTGTTCCACTCGTCCACCACCCTATTTGTGAACCGGTTTCTTCCTATCTCCCTCCTAAACCTAAATTTATCCAACTTAAATCCGTTGCTCCGAATCCTATCCTGCTCGGATATTATAAGAACTTTATCTATATCCCCTTTATTGATTCCTTTCACCCACTTGAATACTTCTATCATATCTCCCCGCACTCTTTGCCTTTCTAGGGAATGCAAGTTAAGTTTCTTTAACCTATCCTGATTTGGAAGGTTTCTAAGTCCCGGAATCATTTTCGTCATTCTTCGCTGCACCGACTCTAGTGAATTGATATCCATTTTATAATAAGGGCACCAGAACTGAACCGCACAATCGAGGTGCGGCCTGACTAGTGCAAGATATAGTTGCAATAAGACCTCTGCACTCTTATTACTTACACTTCTAGATATAAAACCCAATACTCTGTTTGCCTAGTTTCGAACATTAACGCACTGTTTTCTAGGCCGTAGGTCCGGGCTTACAAGTACCCCTAGGTCTCTTTCACAAGTCGACTTCTCTAGGTTGATGTATTTGTTCTTCCTATATTAAGTACGTCTGCACTTGCTGGTGTTGAATTTCATTTGCCATTTTTCAGACCACCCCTGCAGTTTATTTAGATCCTCCTGTAATGCATTTGCATCCTGCCCTGAATTAATCTGCCGCCCTATTTTGGTGTCATCCGCAAACTTGCTTATGTCACTGCTGATCCCAGTATCTAGATCGTTTATGTAGATTATGAACAAGAGTGGGCCTAGTACTCACCCCTGGGGAACCCCACTGGTTACACGGCTCCACTCAGATTTAACACCATCTACGCTGATCCTCTGCGTTCTATCGGTGAGCCATGATTTTATCCAATTTATAACTTCCCCTCTATACCATGAGCCTTAATTTTTCTCAGAAGCCTCTGATGCGGTACTCTGTCAAATGCTTTGCTAAAGTCTAAGTAAATAACATCGTAATTTTCGCCATTATCTACTACCTCGAAGACTATGTTATGTTATGTTATGCTTTGTTATGTTATGGTATGTTAGGATGAGATGATTACCCACATCAGGGATGGAAAGTTGATAGTCAAGGTTATACGGTATGTACAGTTGCCTCCACATGAACGCACCACAGCCTGAGAGTATGTGAGGGCACAGGAACAAGATGTGGCAACGCAGCTTTGTAGTCATGAGTCTGAAACAGTGAAATTACTGTTTGCGTGGCCACATGTCAATTCTGAAGAACACTTATCACATGGATGCTTTACTTATGCTATTACTGGTTTTTTTTATATTACTGGAGATATTTATGAAACGTATCAGTTGCTAACAAGCAAACGGTAATCCTAGGTTTCATGCCCGACTTCGTCGCTGCCTGCTACATCTCGTACATATCCTCCCCCCCCCCCCTCCACATACTTCCAAGCCGTGGTACGTTCATGTGGAGGCAACTGTGCCTAACCCGAGCGAGCCGGTTAATTTTGCTAGTTGAGGAATATTGGGTTGATGAGTATGAAAACAGAAATAAAGTGTTAAGGTAGTGCGGTCACGTGATAATATTCTGAGGGAAGACTGGCTAGAAAAGCTTATTTCAGGTGAGTTCAGGAGGAGGAAGAAGAGATGGATGGTCAGAAAGCTGGATAAATCATCAAGTGTTCATGAATGGGAGAGGAAATTTACGTAGTTAAACTTTACATGACTAAGAGATGATAAAGTTGACGGAATTCTGTCAATACAAAGGCAAAGATATTTTCATTGAATAATGATGGAACCAAAATTTAATTAATTGACGAAATTTCTGCATAGCTCAATGAATCAAGTGGCGACTACTCTCTATAAACTAATTGTCACTCGAAAAAGTCATATGACAGTGGTAGATAATAAGGATAGTATTCTGATCAACATATACGTAACGGAACTCATGAAGCGCTGGTAAAGTCCAGAGGGTCGGTAAAAGCAAGAGTGAGATTTATAAGACATCTTCATTAATACCATGGACAATGCCATACGTGGAATCACCATAAAAGTATCAGTTGCATTAAGGCCCAGCTCAGTGACACATTAGTATCCCATCACTGGAGTGATATTTCCTGTTGAGGAGGATACGATATAGCAACTGATTATTAATTGCAACAGTTTATTATGATTATAATATCATACTATCAGGCTGATAGACCTGCAGAATTTTTTTAATTATCACAGCCGTCGGAAAACCAGCATAAATAAAAACGAAATGAATATAAAATGTTCGAAGCAATTTTTACCAAATTGATTTTACATTCCACACAAGTACCCACTCTCTCACCCCTAAATATAGTAATTGTTGTCTTAAGGCAACTATGTAGCCTATAACTTATTGTGTAGGGGTCAACTGGTGAAACAAGATTTACGTTTAAAAATTATCAGCTAGATTACATTGTGTCGGTTGTCAATATTAAGTGACCTGAAAACATATAGTAGATTGTAAAAAAAAAAAAAATATTGGTTTTCTTGTTAGCTTGAGAAAAACTAATATTTGAATCCTGGATAAAGGTGAATGAATGTATGACTAACATGATTTTGCCCCTTGATAAAGCACAGTCTCCAGGTACCTGTAATACGATATTTAGCCACGAGCTACTTGGACCTTACACTTGAAAAGAAGTTCCCTTTAACATGAAAGAGGAATTTAGTACTAATCTTAAGGTCAACGAGACACAAGGGGTATATTATCACAGTGCAAAGACTTCCAGTATTGGTAAACGATATTGTCCTTCTTGACAACAATATCAACTTTCCAAATAGTTTTCCTCCTTCACCAGTGTGTGGGAGGAAAAGAAGAGTTGTGTGAAAATAAAAATTCTTGCTGTACTCCAGGTTGGCAGCAACTGGGAGACATGACAAACTACACGTCGATATTTTTGTGGGAGTAGAAGTATCATGGGGGAGCGTGTAACTTTTATTGTACACAATCTGGCTGTCAGAGACAACTCTCTCTAATATTTTCAAGGATCTTATTGAAATATAAGTTCTTCTTCTTCTCCTTCTTTCACGGTGCCGAAACATAAAATATAATCATCATGGGAAATAAACTGATTTCATGTATTGAGGACATCTCGAAATAAAGTTATACAGATTTATGTCGGTTGAGGAGAGAAGCAGCTCCGTAAGGACAGTACACGCGGACCTATTACAGTTTTACACGTAAACACATCCACATAAACAGTCACGAAGACGCAATCGTACACAAACACATACTCGAACTGTAAAGAGGAAAGAGCAGGCTTTCTGTGTCTAACAAAGTTCAAGATAGCTTTTTAAGCCCTTGTGGTGCAGTGGTTAACACTTCCAGTTCCCACTCGGAGGTCCTGGGTTCGATTCATTGGCTAGAAAGGTTTTGTTATTATATTGATAGTTCGTGTGCATTGATATGACACCCAACCATTGTGAAAATCTCAGTACCAAACTCTCGTCTATTCTGAGTACAAATTTTCATTTTTATACAAATGCGCATTATAAGACATTTTTTCTCGTATTTTAGTAGGTATTAGAGTATCTCCTATTAATCCCGTGTTATAATGCCTCCATGAATCTATCTAAAGCCAGGCCAATAACAGTGGGAAAGGAGAGGTAGTGGCGGTGCTATCAGCTTGAGCCACCGCTGTGTACCCGAGTTAATGATGATCCTGCTCTCAGCCTTCAGCCGCGGGGACGGGCTATCATCTGAGCTCTCTAATTGGATGACGTCATGCACTTGCGCGATTTTGATTGGACTTCTCTCGACTGTAGTTTGCTGTGATGAAATTTCCGAGTGAAATAATTGAGTTATGGATCAGATGATGAACTGTTCATTTTGGCTGTGAGTCTCACTTCCAGGAAGTTATTGTGTGTGTGTTTGAGTGAGTGAGATGTTTTTATTTTTCACAGGCGTACATGTTGTGTGATGGGTGACTGAGGCAGAGGAGAGATGTGAATTTTATTTCAAGATTGAATTCCAAAGTAAATCTTCTTTCTTTTTCTCTTTCTTTCTTTCGGTTTCCATTTTGCTTTTTCTCTTGTTTTTTTCTAATAATTTTCATATATTGTATACAAACATATATCCATCGTCCTTTAACCCTAAAACCAATCCCCACCATACTACTGTTTCACACACCCCTCAATATCAACCAAGAATATTCTTTAAGTAAAGCGTGGAAATAGGAGCGTCGAAACTAGAAAAAATATCGCAATATTCTCCACTTTAACCTAAGAGAAAATGAGTCCCGAGAAAGCCTTAGAAAGCACCTGCCTCCCTGCCTTACTCAGCCAACCTCCCACTTGGGCGGCGCGAGTGTCAGGACTTTGTAGGACCTCTGAGACCAAGATTTGTAGCACACTTCGAGCCCAAGGCGTGGAGATTTTTATCCTTAACCAAACTTGTCACGGGTGAAGAAGGAATGACAGTCATAAATAGAAAATGTATTTGATTAACACTAGAAAATATTTACTCGAACGAAATAATTGTAAACCTCAGAGAAGCAACTGTGGTAACAACGAAATGAACGATGACTTCAACGTATTTCGCTTTTTGGGGAGCCTCTGAGTGGCCATAAACGATCACGTAGGTTTAACATATACTTATCATATAAGAGAGTAGATTCATACCGAACCTAACCTAACCTAATCAAGCTATATTAAGAATAATTTGACCATCTTATGATGGTAAATGACGTCTTAAATGAAACGGAGGAAATGCCACCATATACGAATTAATTTCCATTAACTTATAGTAATAAAAAAAATTCTGCCTCATTGTTAAAAACGTCACTTGCTTTTTAAAGCTTAATCGGCCTCAATTTGCCTTCGTGACAGACTCTATTATGTTCAGCTCCATGTATTGGCTACGACTGGCGTGGACAGTGAATAATAACTTTCATTTGTTATTTGTTTATTTTTATATTTATCTGAACACTGTTTTTTCCTATACCAGCAATGTTCAGATAAACCAAACACACGTATGTAATGATATTAAAAAATAAAAATTAACTCAAATGACGTTATCTACCCACGCCGGCGACGGCGGCCGTATTTAGGAGGAGGACCCGCGTGACGGGAAGTTGAACAGTAAATTTAAATTGAGTTATGATAACGACATTCAAATATAATAATACACAATGAAGCAAAATTACATGTAGGGTACAAGAGGCCACCACTCCAGAGGCACAGGGGTTCAATAAACTGACAAATCGTTTCTGGAGATTTTTGGGCTTTCTGCCACTCAATACGGAAACAGCGAGTGAGCATTAACAGCACTAAGTCCCATTGGAGCAACGTCACAAGTGGAGTTCCCCAAGGCTCAGTACTTGGACCATTATTGTTTATTATATACATAAACGACATAGATATCGGCATAGACAGCAACATAAGTAAATTTGCTGATGACACCAAAATAGGACGTGTTATCAAATCTGACGAGGACTCGGCAAAACTACAGGAAGATCTAAACAAATTTTTCGAATGGTCTGAAAAATGGCAGATGAAATTCAACTTCGACAAATGTAAAGTACTCAGTATAGGAGATGTAAACAGGGAAACCAGATACCAGATGAACAACGATGCCATAGAGAAATCCGACTGCGAGAGATTTAGGAGTAATGATAAGTAGGAACCTTAAGCCAAGTAAACAATGTGTTTTTGCTCGTAACAAGGCTAATAAAGTACTTGGGTTCATACAAAGGAGTGTTAGTTACAAGACT
Source organism: Homarus americanus (assembly GCF_018991925.1). Taxonomy (NCBI): domain Eukaryota; kingdom Metazoa; phylum Arthropoda; class Malacostraca; order Decapoda; family Nephropidae; genus Homarus; species Homarus americanus. Next base: position 2,706,877 of record NW_024732867.1, on the reverse strand, counting down.
AGCGAGGTCATCCTAAAACTGTATCTTGCTCTTGTGAGACCACACCTGGATTACGCAGTTCAGTTCTGGTCACCGTATTACAGAATGGATATAGAATCCTTGGAAAGAATTCAGAGGAGAATGACAAGACTAATCCCGGGCATTAGGAACCTTGAGTATAGAGACAGGTTAAAGCATCTTAATTTGCACTCCCTTGAGAGACGTAGAGCGAGGGGCGACCTGATAGAGGTGTATAAGTGGAAGGCAGGGCTAAACAAAGGGGACATTACAAAGGTACTCAAATTATCCAACCAGGAGCGAACTCGTAACAATGGTTTTAAATTAGACAAATTTAGATTTAGGCGTGAAATAGGTAAACACTGGTTTGGAAACAGAGTAGTGGATGAATGGAACAAGTTACCAAATATCATCATTAACTCGAATACGCTGAATTGCTTCAAACATAGGTTGGATGCTCATATGAGCAATAGGGGTTGGGTGTAAACGGGACTGCCCAGTATGGGCCAATAGGCCCGCTGCAGTTTCCTCCATTCTTATGTTCTTATGTTCTTATTGTTCTGATGATGGTTACTGCAGTAAGTGTCAAGATTTTTCTGTTTGTCCCAGCCTTAGTGTTACAGACAAATAAGACAGAATACTTCTTTTAGCATTGGAGACAAAAGGCAATCATGAGATCGGATATAGAACGGACATAGACCCTCATCTCAGAGTGAGAAGAAAGGTACTTTTGAAGTGTTTCTCAGTTTAGATAGTGTGTTTGGGGGGGGTGGGTGGGGGAGGTGTCTCTTTGTGTGAGGGAGATAACGGCTTTAAGTAGGTCAAGGTTGGAACGGAGGGATCAAAACGAGTGAGAATTTAGAAAATAACAGGAGTATCATGTGGTGTCACTGGTATTTAATATATCTTTACATAGAGGAGTGAAGGCGGTCTAACTAATTCTATCATGCGCTTATATTAGTATATGTATAGCCTATATGAGTAAATGTAAGTGTGATAAGACGGTGTTGTGTGAGCTTATTTTATGAGCCAATATTAGTGCCTCTTCATCTCCCAGGACAATCTGCTGGGTATGTGGAAGGAAATTGCGACTGAGTTATCAAGGGGAGCAAGACTGACTTACTCTTGGTGAAATATTGGGTGCCACGCCTACGTCACACCTCAGGATACGGCACACACGTCTCAGTCAAGCTTACTGGAATTCTTCGCGCCTAACCCACTCTTGACCTCATAAGTCTTTTTCGCACACAATAATTTTCTGAACCGCCAGGGTGGGTGTGTGGGGGCCGGAGGGGGGGGGGTGATATAAGAAAATGTAGTTATAAAATAAATACAGATGAACTACTAATATGAAAGTTATATGAATAAAAAATCGAACAATGTCTCTCTGAATAAAAAAAAATATCTTGACCAACAGCGCCAATAACAGCAACAATAAAAATAACAGCAGCTTAAGAACAAATGCATCAACAACAAAACTTATACATTAATATGAAAGCTAGAACCCAGAGGGGATTGCCTTAGGAAAACCATGACCTACCTCCTTGCCAAGACTCGTGAACACACACACACACACACACACACATTCTACACTTTCCTTTTTGGAGACGAAGGTAACATGAGCAAATACCATAACTTTGACTAATAAGAATAAATAAGAAGTAGTAAGTTTAATTAAAGTCCATATCTACAAACAAATAAATACTTATTAAACAACACTAAACAAGAACAACTATACAAAACAATGATAAGAACTAACAACAATAATATTAATAACATAATATATCCGTATAAATGTTATCATCAATCATCTCTCTATAATAGATATAAATAAAAATAGATTCAGATGATTCAGGAAACGAAACAGTAATAGAGAGATTGCCGAGACAATTATAAAGGAAATAAAAGAAGATCTGGAAAAAAATATTATACAGTATATTGTTAACCCTCACTACGTTGTATATATGAAATAAATCCTGAATTTCCTGTGTACGGTTGATTGAGTCGACAGATACACGTTGTTTTTGCGACGTATGATTCACGAGCATTGTTCGAGCACTATCTCCGTACCTTAATCATCCACCCATAATTTCAACCTGGCCCTCTATATCTTGTTGTGCCCGCACCACTTTAGTAAGATTTCACAATCCTTTAATCTTTAATCTTTCCTTGCTCTCAGGCTTCATCTCTCATTACTTTGTGGCACAAGAGCTTTAAAACCTTATATACAGTAAAGACAAATTGGAACAAGGACGTCTGTAAGGGGGAGGGAGAGATAACCGTGTTTCAGTTGTATTCCGTAATTGTTACTTTAATTCATCACACTGCTAAAGTTATATAGTATGATATTACTAATAATAACATGTATATTATTATCATCAGCACCAGCAACATCAACAACAAAAATAATAAAGGTCAATATCTATTTCAAGACCATTAATAGCTAAAGTGATAACAAACCTTCTCTTACATAAGAACATAAGAACATAAGAAAATAAGGAGTCTGCAATAGGCCGGTTGGCCTGTGCATGGCAGCTCCTGTCGGGAGTTACTACCACTCTCTATCATCCATGAATCTATCTAGCCTCCTTTTGAAACTTTCCAGAGTTCCAGCACTTACTACAAAGTTGCTAAGCTTGTTCCACTCGTCCACCACCCTATTTGTAAACCAGTTCCTTCCTATCTCCCTCCTAAACCTAAACTTATCCAACTTAAATCCGTTGTTCCGAGTCCTATCCTGCTCGGATATTATAAGAAC